>NC_060187.1:51654871-51754871 GCF_021184085.1 Oncorhynchus gorbuscha | reverse complement strand
GACGAGCATTTTCATTTAATTAAAACCGTTTTTGTATAAAATATTTTAATAGAAAATCGTGTTTTAAGTTTTGGAAAAAAAGTGCATGTTACCAAAAAAAAAGGAGCCTGTGGATGCGAAATTGTTTTTATATGCTCTACTTGTTGCCCATCACGAGAGAGGATATGGCACGAAATTTGGGACCTCTAGCCCCTCGGGAAGTATTTTTAATCATTTTTTGAAAATTATAGATTTTGGTCGGAAAAATGACAGAGTCCCCACTTTTCTCAGCCGTGCACCTGGTGATTGAAAATCGGTACCTGGTAACCTAAAATGAAAATTAAAATATGGTCCTAAATGCACCTGCCGGTGTTCCTGACATGCATGCCCGCTATGGGAGCACCCTACTACGGCCCTCTAGCCGTGGGGGCCGGCCTGAGTGATTTATGGAAGGTTTATTTTTTTCACTACCCAGTGTTCCTGACATGCATGCCCGCTATAGGAGCACCCTACTACGGCCCTCTAGCCGTGGGCGCCCTCATACATCCGTGTACCTGGTGATTGAAAACGTGCACCTGGGAACCCGAAAATTAAAATACTCTCCTAAATGCACTTTTCGGTCATTCTCATATTAATGCCCACTCTGGCAACACCCTAGCACGGCCCTCTATCCGTGGGGCCCTCCCTGAGTGCTTTATGGACACTTTTGTGACATTTCGGTGGATGAGGATTAGGATCTACCTCTGTGTGCCTGGTGATTGAAAACGTGCACCTGGGAACCCGAAAATTAAAATATGGTCCTAAATGCACCTGCCGGTGTTCCTGACATGCATGCCCGCTATGGGAGCACCCTACTACGGCCCTCTAGCCGTGGGGGCCGGCCTGAGTGATTTATGGAAGGTTTAATTTTTTTCACTACCCAGTGTTCCTGACATGCATGCCCGCTATAGGAGCACCCTACTACGGCCCTCTAGCCGTGGGCGCCCTCATACATCCGTGTACCTGGTGATTGAAAACGTGCACCTGGGAACCCGAAAATTAAAATACTCTCCTAAATGCACTTTTCGGTCATTCTCATATTAATGCCCACTCTGGCAACACCCTAGCACGGCCCTCTATCCGTGGGGGCCCTCCCTGAGTGCTTTATGGACACTTTTGTGACATTTCGGTGGATGAGGATTAGGATCTACCTCTGTGTGCCTGGTGATTGAAAACGTGCACCTGGGAACCCGAAAATTAAAATATGGTCCTAAATGCACCTGCCGGTGTTCCTGACATGCATGCCCGCTATGGGAGCACCCTACTACGGCCCTCTAGCCGTGGGGGCCGGCCTGAGTGATTTATGGAAGGTTTAATTTTTTTCACTACCCAGTGTTCCTGACATGCATGCCCGCTATAGGAGCACCCTACTACGGCCCTCTAGCCGTGGGCGCCCTCATACATCCGTGTACCTGGTGATTGAAAACGTGCACCTGGGAACCCGAAAATTAAAATACTCTCCTAAATGCACTTTTCGGTCATTCTCATATTAATGCCCACTCTGGCAACACCCTAGCACGGCCCTCTATCCGTGGGGGCCCTCCCTGAGTGCTTTATGGACACTTTTGTGACATTTCGGTGGATGAGGATTAGGATCTACCTCTGTGTGCCTGGTGATTGAAAACGTGCACCTGGGAACCCGAAAATTAAAATATGGTCCTAAATGCACCTGCCGGTGTTCCTGACATGCATGCCCGCTATGGGAGCACCCTACTACGGCCCTCTAGCCGTGGGGGCCGGCCTGAGTGATTTATGGAAGGTTTAATTTTTTTCACTACCCAGTGTTCCTGACATGCATGCCCGCTATAGGAGCACCCTACTACGGCCCTCTAGCCGTGGGCGCCCTCATACATCCGTGTACCTGGTGATTGAAAACGTGCACCTGGGAACCCGAAAATTAAAATACTCTCCTAAATGCACTTTTCGGTCATTCTCATATTAATGCCCACTCTGGCAACACCCTAGCACGGCCCTCTATCCGTGGGGGCCCTCCCTGAGTGCTTTATGGACACTTTTGTGACATTTCGGTGGATGAGGATTAGGATCTACCTCTGTGTGCCTGGTGATTGAAAACGTGCACCTGGGAACCCGAAAATTAAAATATGGTCCTAAATGCACCTGCCGGTGTTCCTGACATGCATGCCCGCTATGGGAGCACCCTACTACGGCCCTCTAGCCGTGGGGGCCGGCCTGAGTGATTTATGGAAGGTTTAATTTTTTTCACTACCCAGTGTTCCTGACATGCATGCCCGCTATAGGAGCACCCTACTACGGCCCTCTAGCCGTGGGCGCCCTCATACATCCGTGTACCTGGTGATTGAAAACGTGCACCTGGGAACCCGAAAATTAAAATACTCTCCTAAATGCACTTTTCGGTCATTCTCATATTAATGCCCACTCTGGCAACACCCTAGCACGGCCCTCTATCCGTGGGGGCCCTCCCTGAGTGCTTTATGGACACTTTTGTGACATTTCGGTGGATGAGGATTAGGATCTACCTCTGTGTGCCTGGTGATTGAAAACGTGCACCTGGGAACCCGAAAATTAAAATATGGTCCTAAATGCACCTGCCGGTGTTCCTGACATGCATGCCCGCTATGGGAGCACCCTACTACGGCCCTCTAGCCGTGGGGGCCGGCCTGAGTGATTTATGGAAGGTTTAATTTTTTCACTACCCAGTGTTCCTGACATGCATGCCCGCTATAGGAGCACCCTACTACGGCCCTCTAGCCGTGGGCGCCCTCATACATCCGTGTACCTGGTGATTGAAAACGTGCACCTGGGAACCCGAAAATTAAAATACTCTCCTAAATGCACTTTTCGGTCATTCTCATATTAATGCCCACTCTGGCAACACCCTAGCACGGCCCTCTATCCGTGGGGGCCCTCCCTGAGTGCTTTATGGACACTTTTGTGACATTTCGGTGGATGAGGATTAGGATCTACCTCTGTGTGCCTGGTGATTGAAAACGTGCACCTGGGAACCCGAAAATTAAAATATGGTCCTAAATGCACCTGCCGGTGTTCCTGACATGCATGCCCGCTATGGGAGCACCCTACTACGGCCCTCTAGCCGTGGGGGCAAATCCTTGAAATTCACATTTTTCTTGATTCTGTAACATAACGTCTGATATGTCTAGTGAAACATGCAGATCTTAGAATACAAAGAAAAATAAACAAAAAATAGTAAAAGCTAATGAAAGATATAGTAAAAACATTTTTTATGTTATTTCACATTTCATGTGTTATCTGTTCTCAAACTGGCATCTATCAAGCGATTAATCATTGTTCATGTGTTTTCTTTCACCATTTGGAGGTACGGTGTGATAAAGAGCTACTTTTAAGGCCAAAAGCTGTGTCAGAGAGGTTGAACCCTCGCCTCCAATCAGAGACCAGAATACCCTGTAACTTGGAAGGAATCTCACCTTGAGTCTTGCGCCTTAGACCACTCCAGCCATCCTTCTGGAAGAACCCATAAATAATTTTTAACCATTTCTGCAAAAAAGTGATTTTTATTTATTTTTATTTTTTGAGTGCCTAAAACGGTGACCCACGGACATGCCGAATTTGTGACATTCTGGAAAGGACCCCGAAAATAATTTTAACCATTTTCACAAAAAGTTTTTTTTTTTTCTGGACTTAAAAACGGTGACCTCGGACATGCCGAATTTGCGCCATTCTGGAAAGGACCCCGAAATAATTTTAACCATTTTAAAAAAGTGAATTATTATTAATTTTTTTTCGGGACTTAAAAACGGTGACCCCGGACATGCCGAATTTGCGCCATTCTGAAAGGACCCGAAAATAATTTTTAACCATTTTCACAAAAAAGTGAATTATTATTATTTTTTTTTTTTCGGGACTTAAAAACGGTGACCCCGGACATGCCGAATTTGCGCCATTCTGAAAGGACCCCCAAAATAATTTTTAACCATTTTCACAAAAAAGTGATTTTTTTTTTTTTTTTTTTTTTCGGGACTTAAAAACGGTGACCCCGGACATGCCGAATTTGCGACATTCTGAAACGACCCCGAAAATAATTTTTAATTTTCCATTTTCACAAAAAAGTGACATTTTATTATTTTTCACAAAAGTTTTTTTTTTTTTCGGGACTTAAAAACGGTGACCCCGGACATGCCGAATTCGAAAATAATTTTTAACCATTTTGCGGCGGGATTCTGGAAAGGACCCCGAAAATAATTTTTAACCATTTTCACAAAAAAGTGCATTTTTTTTTTTTTTCGGGACTTAAAAACGGTGACCCCGGACATGCCGAATTTGCGCCATTCTGAAAGGACCCGAAAATAATTTTTAACCATTTTCACAAAAAAGTGATATTATTATTTTTTTTTTTTTTCTGGACTTAAAAACGTGTGACCCCGGACATGCCGAATTTGCGACATTCTGGAAACGGATTCGAAAATAATTTTTAACCATTTTCACAAAAAGTGATTTTTTTTTTTTTTTTTCGTACTTAAAAATTCTGGAAAGGACCCCGAAAATAATTTTTGACCCCGGACATGCCGAATTTGCGCCATTCTGGAAAGGACCCCGAAAAATATTTTTTAACCATTTTCACAAAAAAGTGAATTTTTTTTTTTTCGGGACTTAAAACGGTGACCCCGGACATGCCGAATTTGCGACATTCTGAAAGGACCCCAAAAACAATTTTTAACCATTTTCACAAAAAAAGTGAATTTTTTTTTATTTTATTTTTTTTTCGGGGACTTAAAAACGGTGACCCCGGACATGCCGAATTTGCGCCATTCTGAAAAGGACCTTTAAAATAATTTTTAACCATTTTCACAAAAAAGTGCATTTTTTTTTTTTTTTTTCGGGACTTAAAAACGGTGACCCCCGGACATGCCGAATTTGCGCCATTCTGGAAAGGACCCTGAAAATAATTTTTAACCATTTTCACAAAAAAGTGAATTATTTTTTTTTTTTTTTTCAAACATAAAAACAGTGACCCGGACATGCCGAATTTGCGACATTCTGGAAAGGACCCGAAAATAATTTTTAACCATTTTCACAAAAAAGTGTTTTTTTTTTTTTTTTTCGGCACTTAAAAACGGTGACCCGGACATGCCGAATTTGCGACATTCTGGAAAGGACCCGAAAATAATTTTTAACCATTTTCACAAAAAAGTTATTATTATTATTATTTTTTTTTTTCGGGACTTAAAACGGTGACCACGGACATGCCGAATTTGCGACATTCTGGAAAGGACCCCAAAAATATTTTTAACCATTTTCACAAAAAAGTGATTTTTTTTTTTTTTTTCGGGACTCAAAAACGGTGACCCCGGACATGCCGAATTTGCGACATTCTGGAAAGGACCCCGAAAATAATTTTTAACCATTTTCACAAAAAAGTGATTATTATTATTTTTTTTTTTTTTTTCAGGACTTAAAAACAGTGACCCCGGACATGCCGAATTTGCGACATTCTGGAAAGGACCCCGAAAATAATTTTTAACCATTTTCGAAAATAATTTTTAACCATTTTCACAAAAATAATTTTTAACCATTTAAAAAAATGAATTTTTTTTTTTTTTTCGGGACTTAAAAACGGTGACCCCGGACATGCCGAATTTGCGACATTCTGGAAAGGACCCGAAAATAATTTTTAACCATTTTCAAAAAAAAACGGTGATTATTTTATTTTTTTTTTTTTTCGGGAAAAAAAAGTGTTTTTTTTTTTGACCCCGACATGCCGAATTTGCGACATTCTGAAAGGACCCCAAAAATAATTTTTAACCATTTTCACAAAAAAGTGAATTTTTTTTTTTTTTTTTCGGGACTTAAAACGGTGACCCCGGACATGCCGAATTTGCGACATTCTGGAAAGGACCCGAAAATAATTTTTAACCATTTTCACAAAAAAGTGATTATTATTATTTTTTTTTTTTTCAGGACTTAAAAACGGTGACCCTGGACATGCCGAATTTGCGACATTCTGGAAAGGACCCCGAAAATAATTTTTAACCATTTTCACAAAAAAGTGATTATTATTATTTTTTTTTTTTTTTCGGGACTTAAAACGGTGACCCGGACATGCCGAATTTGCGACATTCTGGAAAGGACCCGAAAATAATTTTTAACCATTTTCACAAAAAAGTGATTTTTTTTTTTTTTTTTTTTGGGGACTTAAAAACGGTGACCCGGACATGCCGAATTTGCGACATTCTGGAAAGGACCCCGAAAATAATTTTTAACCATTTTCACAAAAAAGTGATTATTATTATTTTTTTTTTTTTTTTTCGGGACTTAAAACGGTGACCCCGGACATGCCGAATTTGCGACATTCTGAAAGGACCCCAAAAATAATTTTTAACCATTTTCACAAAAAAGTGATTTTTTTTTTTTTCGGGACTTAAAAACGGTGACCCCGGACATGCCGAATTTGCGACATTCTGGAAAGGACCCGAAAATAATTTTTAACCATTTTCACAAAAAAGTGATTATTTTTTTTTTTTTTTTTTCGGGACTAAAAACGGTGACCCCGGACATGCCGAATTTGCGACATTCTGGAAAGGACCCCGAAAATAATTTTTAACCATTTTCACAAAAAGTGATTATTTTTTTTTTTTTCGGGACTTAAAAACGGTGACCCCGGACATGCCGAATTTGCGACATTCTGGAAAGGACCCCGAAAAATAATTTTTAACCATTTTCACAAAAAAGTGATTATTATTATTTTTTTTTTTTTTTCGGGACTTAAAACGGTGACCCCGGACATGCCGAATTTGCGACATTCTGGAAAGGACCCGAAAATAATTTTTAACCATTTTCACAAAAAAGTGTTTTTTTTTTTTTTTGGGGACTTAAAAACGGTGACCCCGGACATGCCGAATTTGCGACATTCTGGAAAGGACCCCGAAAATAATTTTTAACCATTTTCACAAAAAGTGAATTATTATTATTTTTTTTTTTTTTTTTCGGGACTCAAAAACGGTGACCCCCGGACATGCCGAATTTGCGACATTCTGGAAAGGACCCCGAAAATAATTTTTAACCATTTTCACAAAAAAGTGATTTTTTTTTTCTTTTTTTCGGGACTTAAAAACGGTGACCCCGGACATGCCGAATTTGCGACATTCTGGAAAGGACCCCAAAAATAATTTTTAACCATTTTCACAAAAAAGTGATTTTTTTTTTTTTTTTTCGGGACTTAAAAACGGTGACCCCGGACATGCCGAATTTGCGACATTCTGGAAAGGACCCCGAAAATAATTTTTAACCATTTTCACAAAAAAGTGATTATTATTTTTAATTTTTTTTCGGGACTTAAAAACGGTGACCCGGACATGCCGAATTTGCGACATTCTGGAAAGGACCCGAAAATAATTTTTAACCATTTTCACAAAAAAAGTGTTTTTTTTTTTTTTTTTCGGGACTTAAAAACGGTGACCCGGACATGCCGAATTTGCGACATTCTGAAAGGACCCGAAAATAATTTTTAACCATTTTCACAAAAAAGTGATTATTATTTTTTTTTTTTTTTTTCGGGACTTAAAACGGTGACCCCGGGACATGCCGAATTTGCGACATTCTGGAAAGGACCCCAAAAATAATTTTTAACCATTTTCACAAAAAAATTATTTTTTTTTTTTTCGGGACTTAAAAACGGTGACCCCGGACATGCCGAATTTGCGACATTCTGGAAAGGACCCGAAAATAATTTTTAACCATTTTCACAAAAAAGTGATTTTTATTTTTTTTTTTCATGACTTAAAAACGGTGACCCGGACATGCCGAATTTGCGACATTCTGGAAAGGACCCGAAAATAATTTTTAACCATTTTCACAAAAAAGTGATTATTATCATTTTTTTTTTTTCGGGACTTAAAAACGGTGACCCCAGACATGCCGAATTTGCGACATTCTGGAAAGGACCCGAAAATAATTTTTAACCATTTTCACAAAAAAGTGATTATTTTTTTTAAAACATTTTTTCAAAACATAAAAACGGTGACCCCGGACATGCCGAATTTGCGACATTCTGGAAAGGACCCCAAAAATAATTTTTAACCATTTTCACAAAAAAGTGATTTTTTTTTTTTTTTTTTCGACTCAAAAACGGTGACCCCGGACATGCCGAATTTGCGACATTCTGGAAAGGACCCCGAAAATAATTTTTAACCATTTTCACAAAAAGTGATTATTATTATTTTTTATTTTTTCGGGACATAAAAACGGTGACCCCGGACATGCCGAATTTGCGACATTCTGGAAAGGACCCCGAAAATAATTTTTAACCATTTTCACAAAAAAAATTTTTTTTTTATTTTTTTCGGGACTTAAAAACGGTGACCCCGGACATGCCGAATTTGCGACATTCTGGAAAGGACCCCGAAAATAATTTTTAACCATTTCACAAAAAATGATTATTATTATTAGTTTTTTTTTTTTTTTTCGGGACTTAAAAACGGTGACCCCGGACATGCCGAATTTGCGACATTCTGGAAAGGACCCGAAAATAATTTTTAACCATTTTCACAAAAAAGTGTTTTTTTTTTTTTTTTCGGGACTTAAAGACGGTGACCGGACATGCCGAATTTGCGACATTCTGGAAAGGACCCCGAAAATAATTTTTAACCATTTTCACAAAAAAGTGATTATTATTATTATTTTTTTTTTTCGGGACTTAAAAACGGTGACCCCGGACATGCCGAATTTGCGACATTCTGGAAAGGACCCAAAAATATTTTTAACCATTTTCACAAAAAAGTTTTTTTTTTTTTTTTCGGGACTTAAAAACGGTGACCCCGGACATGCCGAATTTGCGACATTCTGGAAAGGACCCGAAAATAATTTTAACCATTTTCACAAAAAGTGATTATTATTATTTTTTAATATTTTCGGGACTTAAAAACGGTGACCCCGGACATGCCGAATTTGCGACATTCTGGAAAGGACCCCGAAAATAATTTTTAACCATTTTCACAAAAAAGTGATTATTTTATTTTTTTTTTTCGGGACTTAAAAACGGTGACCCCGGACATGCCGAATTTGCGACATTCTGGAAAGGACCCGAAAATAATTTTTAACCATTTTCACAAAAAAGTGATTATTATTTTTTTTTTTTCGGGACATAAAAACGGTGACCCGGGACATGCCGAATTTGCGACATTCTGGAAAGGACCGAAAATAATTTTTAACCATTTTCACAAAAAAGTTATTATTATTTTTTTTTTTTTTCGGGACTTAAAAACGGTGACCCCGGACATGCCGAATTTGCGACATTCTGGAAAGGACCCGAAAATAATTTTTAACCATTTTCACAAAAAAGTGATTATTATTTTTTTTTTTTTTTCGGGACTTAAAACGGTGACCCCGGACATGCCGAATTTGCGACATTCTGAAAGGACCCCGAAAATAATTTTTAACCATTTTCACAAAAAAGTGATTATTATTATTTTTTTTTTTTTCGGGACTTAAAAACGGTGACCCGGACATGCCGAATTTGCGACATTCTGGAAAGGACCCCGAAAATAATTTTTAACCATTTTCACAAAAAGTGATTATTATTATTTTTTTTTTTTTTCTGGAAAGGACTTAAAAACGGTGACCCCGGACATGCCGAATTTGCGACATTCTGGAAAGGACGAATTTGCGCCATTCTGGGAAAGGGCGAAAATAATTTTTAACCATTTTCACAAAAAGTGATTATTATTATTTTTTTTTTTTTTCGGGACTTAAAACGGTGACCCCGGACATGCCGAATTTGCGACATTCTGGAAAGGACCCCGAAAATAATTTTTAACCATTTTCACAAAAAAGTGATTATTTTTTTTTTTTTTTTCGGGACTTAAAAACGGTGACCCGGACATGCCGAATTTGCGACATTCTGGAAAGGACCCCGAAAATAATTTTTAACCATTTTCACAAAAAAGTGATTTTTTTTTTTTTTTTCGGACTTAAAACGGTGACCCCGGACATGCCGAATTTGCGACATTCTGAAAGGACCCCGAAAATAATTTTTAACCATTTTCACAAAAAAGTGAATTATTATTTTTTTTTTTTTTTCGGGACTTAAAAACGGTGACCCCGGACATGCCGAATTTGCGACATTCTGGAAAGGACCCCTAAAAAATAATTTTTAACCATTTTCACAAAAAAGATTATTATTTTTTTTTTTTTTCGGGACTTAAAAACGGTGACCCGGACATGCCGAATTTGCGACATTCTGGAAAGGACCCGAAAATAATTTTTAACCATTTTCACAAAAAAGTGATTATTATTTTTTTTTTTTTTCGGGACTTAAAAACGGTGACCCCGGACATGCCGAATTTGCGACATTCTGAAAGGACCCGAAAATAATTTTTAACCATTTTCACAAAAAAGTGAATTATTATTATTTTTATTTTTTTCGGGACTTAAAAACGGTGACCCCGGACATGCCGAATTTGCGACATTCTGGAAAGGACCCGAAAATAATTTTTAACCATTTTCACAAAAAAGTGATTTTTTTTTTTTTTTTTCGGACTTAAAAACGGTGACCCCGGACATGCCGAATTTGCGACATTCTGGAAAGGACCCCGAAAATAATTTTTAACCATTTTCACAAAAAAGTGATTTTTTTTTTTTTTTTTAAAACGTGAAATTTTTCGACTTAAAAACGGTGACCCGGGGACATGCCGAATTTGCGACATTCTGGAAAGGACCCCGAAAATAATTTTTAACCATTTTCACAAAAAAGTGATTTTATTTATTTTTTTTTTTTTCGGGACTTAAAACGGTGACCCCGGACATGCCGAATTTGCGACATTCTGGAAAGGACCCCGAAAAATAATTTTTAACCATTTTCACAAAAAAGTGATTTTATTTTTTTCGGGACTTAAAAAACGGTGACCCCGGACATGCCGAATTTGCGACATTCTGGAAAGGACCCCGAAAATAATTTTTAACCATTTTCACAAAAAAAAGTGATTATTATTATTTTTTTTTTTTTTTTTGGGACTTAAAAACGGTGACCCCGGACATGCCGAATTTGCGACATTCTGGAAAGGACCCCGAAAATAATTTTTAACCATTTTCACAAAAAAGTGATTTTTTTTTTTTTTTTTCGGACTTAAAAACGGTGACCCCGGACATGCCGAATTTGCGACATTCTGGAAAGGACCCGAAAATAATTTTAACCATTTTCACAAAAAAGTGATTTTTTTTTTTATTTTTTTTTCGGGACTTAAAACGGTGACCCCGGACATGCCGAATTTGCGACATTCTGGAAAGGACCCCGAAAATAATTTTTAACCATTTTCACAAAAAGTGTTTTTTTTTTTTTTTTTCGGGACTTAAAAACGGTGACCCCGGACATGCCGAATTTGCGACATTCTGGAAAGGACCCGAAAATAATTTTTAACCATTTTCAAAAAAAAGTGATTATTATTTTTTTTTTTTTTCGGGACTTAAAAACGGTGACCGGGACATGCCGAATTTGCGACATTCTGGAAAGGACCCTAAAATAATTTTTAACCATTTTCACAAAAAAGTGAATTATTATTATTTTTTTATTTTTTTCGGGACTTAAAAACGGTGACCCGGACATGCCGAATTTGCGACATTCTGGAAAGGACCCCGAAAATAATTTTTAACCATTTTCACAAAAAAGTGATTATTATTTTTTTTTTTTTTCGGGACTTAAAAACGGTGACCCGGACATGCCGAATTTGCGACATTCTGGAAAGGACCCGAAAATAATTTTTAACCATTTTCACAAAAAAGTGATTATTATTATTTTTTTTTTCGGGACTTAAAAACGGTGACCCCGGACATGCCGAATTTGCGCCATTCTGGAAAGGACCGAAAAAAAAAAAAAAATAATTTTTAACCATTTTCACAAAAAGTGAATTATTTTATTTTTTTTTTTTTCGGGACTTAAAAACGGTGACCCCGGACATGCCGAATTTGCGACATTCTGAAAGGACCCGAAAATAATTTTTAACCATTTTCACAAAAAGTGATTATTTTTTTTTTTTTTTCGGGACTTAAAAACGGTGACCCCGGACATGCCGAATTTGCGACATTCTGGAAAGGACCCCGAAAATAATTTTTAACCATTTTCACAAAAAAGTGATATTTTTTTTTTTTTTTTCGGGACTTAAAAACGGTGACCCCGGACATGCCGAATTTGCGACATTCTGAAAGGACCCCGAAAATAATTTTTAACCATTTTCACAAAAAGTGATTATTATTATTTTTTTTTTTTTTCGGGACTTAAAAACGGTGACCCCGGACATGCCGAATTTGCGACATTCTGGAAAGGACCCGAAAATAATTTTTAACCATTTTCACAAAAAAGTGATTTTTTTTTTTTTTTTTCGGGACTTAAAAACGGTGACCCCGGACATGCCGAATTTGCGACATTCTGGAAAGGACCCCGAAAATATTTTTAACCATTTTCACAAAAAATATGATTTTTTTTTTTTTTTTCGGGACTTAAAAACGGTGACCCCGGACATGCCGAATTTGCGACATTCTGGAAAGGACCCGAAAATAATTTTTAACCATTTTCACAAAAAAGTGATTATTATTTTTTTTTTTTTCATGACTTAAAAACGGTGACCCCGGACATGCCGAATTTGCGACATTCTGGAAAGGACCCCGAAAATAATTTTTAACCATTTTCACAAAAAGTGAATATTTTTTTTTTTTTTTCGGGACTTAAAACGGTGACCCTGGACATGCCGAATTTGCGCCATTCTGGAAAGGACCCCGAAAATAATTTTTAACCATTTTCACAAAAAAGTGATTTTTTTTTTTTTTTTTCGGGACTTAAAAACGGTGACCCCGGACATGCCGAATTTGCGACATTCTGGAAAGGACCCCGAAAATAATTTTAACCATTTTCACAAAAAAGTGATATTATTTTTTTTTTTTTTTCGGGACTTAAAAACGGTGACCCCGGACATGCCGAATTTGCGACATTCTGGAAAGGACCCGAAAATAATTTTTAACCATTTTCACAAAAAAGTGATTATTTTTTTTTTTTTTTTCGGGACTTAAAAACGGTGACCCCGGACATGCCGAATTTGCGACATTCTGGAAAGGACCCAAAATAATTTTTAACCATTTTCACAAAAAGTGATTTTTTTTTTTTTTTTCGGGACTTAAAAACGGTGACCCCGGACATGCCGAATTTGCGACATTCTGGAAAGGACCCCGAAAATAATTTTTAACCATTTTCACAAAAAAGTGATTATTATTATTTTTTTTTTTTTTCGGGACTTAAAACGGTGACCCCGGACATGCCGAATTTGCGCCATTCTGGAAAGGACCCCGAAAATAATTTTTAACCATTTTCACAAAAAAGTGATTATTATTTTTTTTTTTTTTTTTCGGGACTTAAAAACGGTGACCCCGGGACATGCCGAATTTGCGACATTCTGGAAAGGACCCGAAAATAATTTTTAACCATTTTCACAAAAAGTGAATTATTATTTTTTTTTTTTTTCGGGACTTAAAAACGGTGACCCGGACATGCCGAATTTGCGACATTCTGGAAAGGACCCGAAAATAATTTTTAACCATTTTCACAAAAAAGTGATTATTATTATTTTTTTTTTTTTTCGGGACTTAAAAACGGTGACCCCGGACATGCCGAATTTGCGCCATTCTGGAAAGGACCCCGAAAATATTTTTAACCATTTTCACAAAAAAGTGATTATTTATTTTTTTTTTTTTCGGGACTTAAAAACGGTGACCCCGGACATGCCGAATTTGCGACATTCTGGAAAGGACCCCGAAAATAATTTTTAACCATTTTCACAAAAAAGTGATTTTTTTTTTTTTTTTTTCGGGACTTAAAAACGGTGACCCCGGGACATGCCGAATTTGCGACATTCTGAAAGGACCCCGAAAATAATTTTTAACCATTTTCACAAAAAGTGATTTTTTTTTTCTTTTTTTCGGGACTTAAAAACGGTGACCCCGGACATGCCGAATTTGCGACATTCTGGAAAGGACCCCGAAAATAATTTTTAACCATTTTCACAAAAAAGTGATTATTATTTTTTTTTTTTTTCGGGACTTAAAAACGGTGACCCCGGACATGCCGAATTTGCGACATTCTGGAAAGGACCCCAAAAATAATTTTTAACCATTTTCACAAAAAAGTGATTTTTTTTTTTTTTTCGGGACTTAAAAACGGTGACCCGGACATGCCGAATTTGCGACATTCTGGAAAGGACCCGAAAATAATTTTTAACCATTTTCACAAAAAAGTGATTATTATTTTTTTTTTTTTTCGGGACTTAAAAACGGTGACCCGGACATGCCGAATTTGCGACATTCTGGAAAGGACCCCGAAAATAATTTTAACCATTTTCACAAAAAGTGATTTTTTTTTTTTTTTTCGGGACTTAAAAACGGTGACCCTGGACATGCCGAATTTGCGACATTCTGGAAAGGACCCCGAAAATAATTTTTAACCATTTTCACAAAAAAGTGATTCATTTTTTTTTTTTTTTCGGGACTTAAAAACGGTGACCCCGGACATGCCGAATTTGCGACATTCTGGAAAGGACCCGAAAATAATTTTTAACCATTTTCACAAAAAAGTGATTTTTTTTTTTTTATTTTTTTCGGGACTTAAAAACGGTGACCCCGGACATGCCGAATTTGCGACATTCTGGAAAGGACCCCTGAAAATAATTTTAACCATTTTCACAAAAAAGTGATTATTATTATTTTTTTTTTTTTTCGGGACTTAAAACGGTGACCCGGACATGCCGAATTTGCGACATTCTGGAAAGGACCCCGAAAATAATTTTTAACCATTTTCACAAAAAAGTGATTTTTTTTT
This sequence comes from Oncorhynchus gorbuscha, assembly GCF_021184085.1. Lineage (NCBI taxonomy): Eukaryota > Metazoa > Chordata > Actinopteri > Salmoniformes > Salmonidae > Oncorhynchus > Oncorhynchus gorbuscha. Next base: position 51,740,044 of record NC_060187.1, on the reverse strand, counting down.
TTTTTTTCGGGACTTAAAAACGGTGACCCCGGACATGCCGAATTTGCGACATTCTGGAAAGGACCCGAAAATAATTTTTAACCATTTTCACAAAAAAGTGATTATTTTTTTTTTTTTTTTTTCGGGACTTAAAAACGGTGACCCCGGACATGCCGAATTTGCGACATTCTGAAAGGACCCGAAAATAATTTTTAACCATTTTCACAAAAAATTATTATTATTTTTTTTTTTTTTCGGGACTTAAAAACGGTGACCCCGGACATGCCGAATTTGCGACATTCTGGAAAGGACCCCGAAAATAATTTTTAACCATTTTCACTTAAAAAAAAGTGATTATTATTTTTTTTTTTTTTTTTCGGGACTTAAAAACGGTGACCCCGGACATGCCGAATTTGCGACATTCTGGAAAGGACCCCGAAAATAATTTTTAACCATTTTCACAAAAAAAATTATTTTTTTTTTTTTTTTTTCGGGACTTAAAAACGGTGACCCCGGACATGCCGAATTTGCGACATTCTGGAAAGGACCCGAAAATAATTTTTAACCATTTTCACAAAAAAGTGATTATTTTTTTTTTTTTTTCGGGACTTAAAAACGGTGACCCCGGACATGCCGAATTTGCGACATTCTGGAAAGGACCCCGAAAATAATTTTTAACCATTTTCACAAAAAAGTGATTATTATTATTTTTTTTTTTTTTTTTTCGGGACTTAAAAACGGTGACCCGGACATGCCGAATTTGCGACATTCTGGAAAGGACCCCGAAAATAATTTTTAACCATTTTCACAAAAAAGTGATTATTATTTTTTTTTTTTTTCGGGACTTAAAAACGGTGACCCCGGACATGCCGAATTTGCGACATTCTGGAAAGGACCCCGAAAATAATTTTTAACCATTTTCACAAAAAAGTGATTTTTTTTTTTTTTTTTCGGGACTTAAAAACGGTGACCCCGGACATGCCGAATTTGCGACATTCTGGAAAGGACCCCGAAAATAATTTTTAACCATTTTCACAAAAAAAGTGTTTTTTTTTTTTTTTTTTTTCGGGACTTAAAAACGGTGACCCGGACATGCCGAATTTGCGACATTCTGGAAAGGACCCCGAAAATAATTTTTAACCATTTTCACAAAAAAGTGAATTATTTTTTTTTTTTTTTTTTTTCGGGACTTAAAAACGGTGACCCCGGACATGCCGAATTTGCGACATTCTGGAAAGGACCCCGAAAATAATTTTTAACCATTTTCACAAAAAGTGATTATTATTTTTTTTTTTTTTTTTCGGGACTTAAAACGGTGACCCAGGGACATGCCGAATTTGCGACATTCTGGAAAGGACCCCGAAAATAATTTTTAACCATTTTCACAAAAAAGTGATTATTTTTTTTTTTTTTCGGGACTTAAAACGGTGACCCCGGACATGCCGAATTTGCGACATTCTGAAAGGACCCCGAAAATAATTTTTAACCATTTTCACAAAAAAGTGATTATTATTTTTTTTTTTTTCGGGACTTAAAAACGGTGACCCCGGGACATGCCGAATTTGCGACATTCTGAAAGGACCCTGAAAATAATTTTTAACCATTTTCACAAAAAAGTGATTATTATTATTTTTTTTTTTTTTCGGGACTTAAAAACGGTGACCGGACATGCCGAATTTGCGACATTCTGGAAAGGACCCCAAAAATAATTTTTAACCATTTTCACAAAAAAAGTGATTATTTTTTTTTTATTTTTTTCGGGACTTAAAAACGGTGACCCCGGACATGCGAATTTGCGACATTCTGGAAAGGACCCCGAAAATAATTTTTAACCATTTTCACAAAAAAGTGATTTTTTTTTTTTTTTTTTCGGGACTTAAAAACGGTGACCCCGGACATGCCGAATTTGCGACATTCTGGAAAGGACCCCGAAAATAATTTTTAACCATTTTCACAAAAAAAGTGATTATTATTTTTTTTTTTTTTTTGGGACTTAAAAACGGTGACCCGGACATGCCGAATTTGCGACATTCTGGAAAGGACCCCGAAAATAATTTTTAACCATTTTCACAAAAAAGTGAAATTTTTTTTTTTTTTTTTCGGGACTTAAAACGGTGACCCTGGACATGCCGAATTTGCGACATTCTGGAAAGGACCCCGAAAATAATTTTTAACCATTTTCACAAAAAAGTGATTATTTTTTTTTTTCTTTTTTTTCGGGACATAAAAACGGTGACCCTGGACATGCCGAATTTGCGACATTCTGAAAGGACCCCGAAAATAATTTTTAACCATTTTCACAAAAAAAGTGAATTATTTTTTTTTTTTTTTCGGGACTTAAAAACGGTGACCCCGGACATGCCGAATTTGCGACATTCTGAAAGGACCCCGAAAATAATTTTTAACCATTTTCACAAAAAAGTGATTATTATTATTTTTTTTTTTTTTTTCGGGACTTAAAAACGGTGACCCGGGACATGCCGAATTTGCGACATTCTGGAAAGGACCCCGAAAATAATTTTTAACCATTTTCACAAAAAAGTGATTTATTTTTTATTTTTTTTTTTTTCGGGACTTAAAACGGTGACCCCGGACATGCCGAATTTGCGACATTCTGGAAAGGACCCTGAAAATAAAAATAATTTTTAACCATTTTCACAAAAAAAGTGATTATTATTTTTTTTTTTTTTTTCGGGACATAAAAACGGTGACCCCGGACATGCCGAATTTGCGACATTCTGGAAAGGACCCCTGAAAATAATTTTTAACCATTTTCACAAAAAAGTGATTATTTTTTTTTTTTTCGGGACTTAAAAACGGTGACCCCGGACATGCCGAATTTGCGACATTCTGGAAAGGACCCCGAAAATAATTTTTAACCATTTTCACAAAAAAGTGATTTTTTTTTTTTTTTTTTTCGGGACTTAAAAACGGTGACCCCGGACATGCCGAATTTGCGACATTCTGGAAAGGACCCCGAAAATAATTTTTAACCATTTTCACAAAAAAGTGATTTTTTTTTTTTTTTTTTCGGGACTTAAAAACGGTGACCCCGGACATGCCGAATTTGCGACATTCTGAAAGGACCCGAAAATAATTTTTAACCATTTTCACAAAAAAGTGATTATTTTTTTTTTTTTTCGGGACTTAAAAACGGTGACCCCGGACATGCCGAATTTGCGACATTCTGGAAAGGACCCCGAAAATAATTTTTAACCATTTTCACAAAAAAGTGATTTTTTTTTTCGGTACTTAAAAACGGTGACCCTGGACATGCCGAATTTGCGACATTCTGGAAAGGACCCCGAAAATAATTTTTAACCATTTTCACAAAAACGTGATTTTTTTTTTCTTTTTTTTTTCGGGACTTAAAAACGGTGACCCCGGGGACCTGCCGAATTTGCGACATTCTGGAAAGGACCCCAAAAATAATTTTTAACCATTTTCACAAAAAAGTGATTATTATCATTTTATTTTTTTTCGGGACTTAAAAACGGTGACCCCGGACATGCCGAATTTGCGACATTCTGGAAAGGACCCCGAAAATAATTTTTAACCATTTTCACAAAAAAGTGATTATTATTATTTTTTTTTCTTTTCGGGACTTAAAAACGGTGACCCCGGACATGCCGAATTTGCGACATTCTGGAAAGGACCCCGAAAATAATTTTTAACCATTTTCACAAAAAAGTGAATTTTTATTTTATTTTTTTTTTTGGGACATAAAAACGGTGACCCGGACATGCCGAATTTGCGACATTCTGGAAAGGACCCGAAAATAATTTTTAACCATTTTCACAAAAAAGTGATTTTTTTTTATTTTTTTTTTTCGGGACTTAAAACGGTGACCCCGGACATGCCGAATTTGCGACATTCTGGAAAGGACCCCGAAAATAATTTTTAACCATTTTCACAAAAAAGTGATTATTATTATTTTTTTTTTTTTTGGGACATAAAAACGGTGACCCCGGGACATGCCGAATTTGCGACATTCTGGAAAGGACCCCGAAAATAATTTTTAACCATTTTCACAAAAAAGTGATTTTTTTTTTTTTTTTTTTTTTCGGGACTTAAAAACGGTGACCCCGGACATGCCGAATTTGCGACATTCTGGAAAGGACCCCGAAAATAATTTTTAACCATTTTCACAAAAAAGTGATTATTATTTTTTTTTTTTTTTTCGGGACTTAAAAACGGTGACCCGGGGACATGCCGAATTTGCGACATTCTGGAAAGGACCCCGAAAATAATTTTTAACCATTTTCACAAAAAGTGAATTATTATTATTTTTTTTTTTTTTCGGACTTAAAAACGGTGACCCGGACATGCCGAATTTGCGACATTCTGGAAAGGACCCCGAAAATAATTTTTAACCATTTTCACAAAAAAGTGATTTTTTTTTTTTTTTTCGGGACTTAAAAACGGTGACCCCGGACATGCCGAATTTGCGACATTCTGGAAAGGACCCCGAAAATAATTTTTAACCATTTTCACAAAAAAGTGATTATTTTTTTTTTTTTTCGGGACTTAAAAACGGTGACCCGGACATGCCGAATTTGCGACATTCTGGAAAGGACCCCGAAAATAATTTTTAACCATTTTCACAAAAAAGTGATTATTATTTTTTTTTTTTTTCGGGACTTAAAAACGGTGACCCCGGACATGCCGAATTTGCGACATTCTGGAAAGGACCCCGAAAATAATTTTTAACCATTTTCACAAAAAAGTGATTATTTTTTTTTTTTTTTTCGGGACTTAAAAACGGTGACCCTGGACATGCCGAATTTGCGACATTCTGGAAAGGACCCCGAAAATAATTTTTAACCATTTTCACAAAAAGTGATTTTTATTTTTTTTTTTTTTTTTTCGGGACTTAAAAACGGTGACCCCGGACATGCCGAATTTGCGACATTCTGGAAAGGACCCCGAAAATAATTTTTAACCATTTTCACAAAAAAGTGATTTTTTTTTTTTTTCGGGACTTAAAACGGTGACCCCGGACATGCCGAATTTGCGACATTCTGGAAAGGACCCGAAAATAATTTTTAACCATTTTCACAAAAAAGTGATTTTTTTTTTTTTTTTTTCGGGACTTAAAACGGTGACCCGGGGACATGCCGAATTTGCGACATTCTGGAAAGGACCCCGAAAATAATTTTAACCATTTTCACAAAAAAGTGATTATTATTATTTTTTAATTTTTTTTCGGGACTTAAAAACGGTGACCCCGGACATGCCGAATTTGCGACATTCTGGAAAGGACCCCGAAAATAATTTTTAACCATTTTCACAAAAAAGTGATTTTTTTTTTTTTTTCGGGACTTAAAAACGGTGACCCGGACATGCCGAATTTGCGACATTCTGGAAAGGACCCAAAAAATAATTTTTAACCATTTTCACAAAAAAGTGATTTTTTTTTTTTTTTTCGGGACTTAAAAACGGTGACCCCGGACATGCCGAATTTGCGACATTCTGGAAAGGACCCCGAAAATAATTTTTAACCATTTTCACAAAAAAGTGATTATTATTATTTTTTTTTTTTTTCGGGACTTAAAAACGGTGACCCCGGACATGCCGAATTTGCGACATTCTGGAAAGGACCCCGAAAATAATTTTTAACCATTTTCACAAAAAAATTTTTTTTTTTTTTTTTCGGGACTTAAAAACGGTGACCCCGGACATGCCGAATTTGCGACATTCTGAAAGGACCCCGAAAATAATTTTTAACCATTTTCAAAAAAAAAGTGATTTTTATTATTTTTTTTTTTTCGGGACTTAAAAACGGTGACCCCGGACATGCCGAATTTGCGACATTCTGGAAAGGACCCCGAAAATAATTTTTAACCATTTTCACAAAAAAGTGAATTTTTTTTTTTTTTTTTTTTCGGGACTTAAAAACGGTGACCCGGACATGCCGAATTTGCGACATTCTGGAAAGGACCCCGAAAATAATTTTAACCATTTTCACAAAAAAGTGATTATTTTTTTTTTAATTTTTTTTCGGGACTTAAAAACGGTGACCCCCGGACATGCCGAATTTGCGACATTCTGGAAAGGACCCGAAAATAATTTTTAACCATTTTCACAAAAAAGTGATTTTTTTTTTTTTTTCGGGACTTAAAAACGGTGACCCCGGACATGCCGAATTTGCGCCATTCTATGAAAAAATAATTTTTAACCATTTTCACAAAAAAGTGATTTTTTTTTTTTTTTTTTTTCGGGACTTAAAAACGGTGACCCCGGACATGCCGAATTTGCGACATTCTGGAAAGGACCCCGAAAATAATTTTTAACCATTTTCACAAAAAAGTGATTATTATTTTTTTTTTTTTTTTTCGGGACTTAAAAACGGTGACCCCGGACATGCCGAATTTGCGACATTCTGGAAAGGACCCCGAAAATAATTTTAACCATTTTCACAAAAAAGTTTTTTTTTTTTTTTTTTTTCGGGACTTAAAAACGGTGACCCCGGACATGCCGAATTTGCGACATTCTGAAAGGACCCGAAAATAATTTTTAACCATTTTCACAAAAAAGATTATTATTATTTTTTTTTTTTTTCGGGACTTAAAAACGGTGACCCTGGACATGCCGAATTTGCGACATTCTGGAAAGGACCCCGAAAATAATTTTCAACCATTTTCACAAAAAAGTGATTATTATTTTTTTTTTTTTTTTCGGGACTTAAAAACGGTGACCCCGGACAAGCCGAATTTGCGACATTCTGGAAAGGACCCCGAAAATAATTTTTAACCATTTTCACAAAAAAGTGATTTTTTATTTTTTTTTTTTCGGGACTTAAAACGGTGACCCCGGACATGCCGAATTTGCGACATTCTGGAAAGGACCCCGAAAATAATTTTTAACCATTTTCACAAAAAAGTGAATTTTTTTTTTTTTTTTTTCGGGACTTAAAAACGGTGACCCCGGACATGCCGAATTTGCGACATTCTGGAAAGGACCCCAAAAATAATTTTTAACCATTTTCACAAAAAAGTGATTTTTTTTTTTTTTTTCGGGACTTAAAAACGGTGACCCCGGACATGCCGAATTTGCGACATTCTGGAAAGGACCCCGAAAATAATTTTTAACCATTTTCACAAAAAAATTATTTTATTTTTTTTTTTTCGACTTAAAAACGGTGACCCCGGACATGCCGAATTTGCGACATTCTGGAAAGGACCGGTGAAAAATAATTTTTAACCATTTTCACAAAAAAGTGATTATTTTTTTATTTTTTTTTTTCGGGACTTAAAAACGGTGACCCTGGACATGCCGAATTTGCGACATTCTGGAAAGGACCCTGAAAATAATTTTAACCATTTTCACAAAAAAGTGATTATTATTTTTTAATTTTTTTTTCGGGACTTAAAAACGGTGACCCCGGACATGCCGAATTTGCGACATTCTGGAAAGGACCCCGAAAATAATTTTTAACCATTTTCACAAAAAAGTTTTTTTTTTTTTTTTTTTCGGGACTTAAAAACGGTGACCCCGGACATGCCGAATTTGCGACATTCTGGAAAGGACCCCGAAAATAATTTTTAACCATTTTCACAAAAAAGTGATTTTTTTTTTTTTTTTTTTTCGGGACTTAAAAACGGTGACCCCGGACATGCCGAATTTGCGACATTCTGAAAGGACCCCGAAAATAATTTTTAACCATTTTCACAAAAAAGTGATTATTATTTTTTTTTTTTTTTTCATGGACTTAAAAACGGTGACCCCGGACATGCCGAATTTGCGACATTCTGGAAAGGACCCCGAAAATAATTTTTAACCATTTTCACAAAAAAGTGAATTTTTTTTTTTTTTTTTCGGGACTTAAAAACGGTGACCCCGGACATGCCGAATTTGCGACATTCTGGAAAGGACCCCGAAAATAATTTTTAACCATTTTAAAAAAAAGTGATTATTATTATTATTTTTTTTTTTTCGGGACATAAAAACGGTGACCCCGGACATGCCGAATTTGCGACATTCTGGAAAGGACCCCGAAAATAATTTTTAACCATTTTCACAAAAAAGTGATTTTTTTTTTTTTTTTTTTTCGGGACTTAAAAACGGTGACCCCGGACATGCCGAATTTGCGACATTCTGGAAAGGACCCCGAAAATAATTTTTAACCATTTTCACAAAAAAGTGATTATTATTTTTTTTTTTTTTTTCGGGACTTAAAAACGGTGACCCCGGACATGCCGAATTTGCGACATTCTGGAAAGGACCCCGAAAATAATTTTTAACCATTTTCACAAAAAAGTGATTATTTTATTTTTTTTTTTTTTTGGGACTTAAAAACGGTGACCCCGGACATGCCGAATTTGCGACATTCTGGAAAGGACCCCGAAAATAATTTTTAACCATTTTCACAAAAAGTGATTTTTTTTTATTTTTTCGGGACTTAAAAACGGTGACCCCGGACATGCCGAATTTGCGACATTCTGGAAAGGACCCCGAAAATAATTTTTAACCATTTTCACAAAAAAGTGAATTATTATTTTTTTTTTTTTTCGGGACTTAAAACGGTGACCCCGGACATGCCGAATTTGCGACATTCTGGAAAGGACCCCGAAAATAATTTTTAACCATTTTCACAAAAAAGTGATTTTTCATTTTTTTTTTTTTTCGGGACTTAAAAACGGTGACCCCGGGACATGCCGAATTTGCGACATTCTGGAAAGGACCCCGAAAATAATTTTTAACCATTTTCACAAAAAAGTGATTATTATTATTTTTTTTTTTTTCGGGACTTAAAAACGGTGACCCCGGACATGCCGAATTTGCGACATTCTGGAAAGGACCCCAAAAATAATTTTAACCATTTTCACAAAAAGTGATTATTATTTTTTTTTTTTTTTTCGGGACTTAAAAACGGTGACCCCGGACATGCCGAATTTGCGACATTCTGGAAAGGACCCCGAAAATAATTTTTAACCATTTTCACAAAAAAGTGATTATTATCATTTTTTTTTTTTTCGGGACTTAAAAACGGTGACCCCGGACATGCCGAATTTGCGACATTCTGGAAAGGACCCCGAAAATAATTTAACCATTTTCACAAAAAAGTGATTATTTATTTTTTTTTTTTTTGGGACTTAAAAACGGTGACCCCGGACATGCCGAATTTGCGACATTCTGAAAGGACCCCGAAAATAATTTTTAACCATTTTCACAAAAAAGTGATTTTTTTTTTTTTTTTTTTCGGGACTTAAAAACGGTGACCCCGGACATGCCGAATTTGCGACATTCTGGAAAGGACCCCAAAACTAATTTTTAACCATTTTCACAAAAAAGTGATTATTATTATTATTTTTTTTTTTTCGGGACTTAAAAACGGTGACCCCGGACATGCCGAATTTGCGACATTCTGGAAAGGACCCCTAAAAATAATTTTTAACCATTTTCACAAAAAAGTTTTTTTTTTTTTCGGGACTTAAAACGGGACTTAAAACGGTGACCCGGACATGCCGAATTTGCGACATTCTGGAAAGGACCCCAAAAATAATTTTAAACCATTTTCACAATTTTTTTTTTTTTTTTCGGGACTTAAAAACGGTGACCCCGGACATGCCGAATTTGCGACATTCTGGAAAGGACCCCGAAAATAATTTTTAACCATTTTCACAAAAAAGTGAATTTTTTTTTTTTTTTTTTCGGGACTTAAAAACGGTGACCCCGGACATGCCGAATTTGCGACATTCTGGAAAGGACCCCGAAAATAATTTTTAACCATTTTCACAAAAAAGTGAATTTTTTTTTTTTTTTTTTTTTCGGGACTTAAAAACGGTGACCCCTGGACATGCCGAATTTGCGACATTCTGGAAAGGACCCCAAAAATAATTTTTAACCATTTTCAAAAAAAAAAAAGTGAATTTTTTTTTTTTTTTTTTCGGTACTTAAAAACGGTGACCCTGGACATGCCGAATTTGCGACATTCTGGAAAGGACCCCGAAAATAATTTTTAACCATTTTCACAAAAAAGTGATTATTATCATTTTTTTTTTTTTCGGGACTTAAAAACGGTGACCCCGGACATGCCGAATTTGCGACATTCTGGAAAGGACCCCGAAAATAATTTTTAACCATTTTCACAAAAAAGTGATTATTATTATTTTTTTTTTTTTTTTCGGGACTTAAAAACGGTGACCCCGGACATGCCGAATTTGCGACATTCTGGAAAGGACCCCGAAAATAATTTTTAACCATTTTCACAAAAACGTGATTTTTTTTTTCTTTTTTTTTTCGGGACTTAAAAACGGTGACCCCGGGGACCTGCCGAATTTGCGACATTCTGGAAAGGACCCCAAAAATAATTTTTAACCATTTTCACAAAAAAGTGATTATTATTTTTTTTTTTTCGGGACTTAAAAACGGTGACCCCGGACATGCCGAATTTGCGACATTCTGGAAAGGACCCCGAAAATAATTTTTAACCATTTTCACAAAAAAGTGAATTTTTTTTTTTTTTTCGGGACTTAAAAACGGTGACCCCGGACATGCCGAATTTGCGACATTCTGGAAAGGACCCCGAAAATAATTTTTAACCATTTTCACAAAAAAGTGATTATTATTATTTTTTTTTTTTCGGGACTTAAAACGGTGACCCTGGACATGCCGAATTTGCGACATTCTGGAAAGGACCCCGAAAATAATTTTTAACCATTTTCACAAAAAAAGTGATTATTATTATTTTTTTTTTTTCGGGACTTAAAAACGGTGACCCCGGACATGCCGAATTTGCGACATTCTGGAAAGGACCCCGAAAATAATTTTTAACCATTTTCACAAAAAAGTGATTATTTTTTTTTTTTTTTTTCGGGACTTAAAAACGGTGACCCCGGACATGCCGAATTTGCGACATTCTGGAAAGGACCCCGAAAATAATTTTTAACCATTTTCACAAAAAAGTGATTATTATTTTTTTTTTTTTTTCGGGACTTAAAAACGGTGACCCCGGACATGCCGAATTTGCGACATTCTGGAAAGGACCCCGAAAATAATTTTTAACCATTTTCACAAAAAAGTGATTTTTTTTTTTTTTTTTCGGGACTTAAAAACGGTGACCCCGGACATGCCGAATTTGCGACATTCTGGAAAGGACCCCGAAAATAATTTTTAACCATTTTCACAAAAAAGTGATTATTATTATTTTTTTTCGGGACTTAAAAACGGTGACCCCGGACATGCCGAATTTGCGACATTCTGGAAAGGCCCCCTAAAATAATTTTTAACCATTTTCACAAAAAGTTTTTTTTTTTTTTCGGGACTTAAAAACGGTGACCCCGGACATGCCGAATTTGCGACATTCTGGAAAGGACCCCGAAAATAATTTTTAACCATTTTCACAAAAAAGTGATTATTATCATTTTATTTTATTTTTTCGGGACATAAAAACGGTGACCCCGGACATGCCGAATTTGCGACATTCTGGAAAGGACCCCGAAAATAATTTTTAACCATTTTCACAAAAAAGTGATTATTATTATTTTTTTTTTTCGGGACTTAAAAACGGTGACCCCGGACATGCCGAATTTGCGACATTCTGGAAAGGACCCCGAAAATAATTTTTAACCATTTTCACAAAAAAGTGATTATTTTTTTTTTTTTTCGGGACTTAAAAACGGTGACCCCGGACATGCCGAATTTGTGACATTCTGGAAAGGACCCCGAAAATAATTTTAAACCATTTTCACAAAAAAGTGATTATTATTTTTTTATTTTTTTTCGGGACTTAAAAACGGTGACCCCGGACATGCCGAATTTGCGACATTCTGGAAAGGACCCCGAAAATAATTTTTAACCATTTTCACAAAAAAGTGATTTTTTTTTTTTTTTCGGGACTTAAAAACGGTGACCCCGGACATGCCGAATTTGCGACATTCTGGAAAGGACCCCGAAAATAATTTTTAACCATTTTCACAAAAAAAATGATTTTATTTTTTCTTTTTTTTTTTTTCGGGACTTAAAAACGGTGACCCCGGACATGCCGAATTTGCGACATTCTGGAAAGGACCCCGAAAATAATTTTTAACCATTTTCACAAAAAAGTTTTTTTTTTTATTTTTTTTCGGGACTTAAAAACGGTGACCCCGGACATGCCGAATTTGCGACATTCTGGAAAGGACCCCGAAAATAATTTTTAACCATTTTCACAAAAAGTGATTATTATTATTTTTTTTTTTTTCGGGACTTAAAAACGGTGACCCCGGACATGCCGAATTTGCGACATTCTGGAAAGGACCCCGAAAATAATTTTTAACCATTTTCACAAAAAAAGTTATTATTTTATTATTTTTTTTTTTTTTCGGGACTTAAAACGGTGACCCGGACATGCCGAATTTGCGACATTCTGGAAAGGACCCCGAAAATAATTTTTAACCATTTTCAAAAAAGTGATTTTATTTTTTTTTTTTTTCGGGACTTAAAAACGGTGACCCCGGACATGCAGAATTTGCGACATTCTGGAAAGGACCCCGAAAATAATTTTTAACCATTTTCACAAAAAAGTGAATTTTTTTTTCTTTTTTTTTCGGGACTTAAAAACGGTGACCCTGGACATGCCGAATTTGCGACATTCTGGAAAGGACCCCGAAAATAATTTTCAACCATTTTCACAAAAAAGTGATTATTATTTTTTATATTTTTTTCGGGACTTAAAACGGTGACCCGGACATGCCGAATTTGCGACATTCTGGAAAGGACCCCGAAAATAATTTTTAACCATTTTCACAAAAAAGTGATTATTTTTTTTTTTTTTTTTTTTCGGGACTTAAAACGGTGACCCGGACATGCCGAATTTGCGACATTCTGGAAAGGACCCCGAAAATATTTTTAACCATTTTCACAAAAAAGTGATTATTATTATTTTTTTTTTTTTCGGGACTTAAAAACGGTGACCCCGGACATGCCGAATTTGCGACATTCTGGAAAGGACCCCGAAAATAATTTTTAACCATTTTCACAAAAAAGTGATTATTATTTTTTTTTTTTTTTTCGGGACTTAAAAACGGTGACCCCGGACATGCCGAATTTGCGACATTCTGGAAAGGACCCGAAAATAATTTTTAACCATTTTCACAAAAAAGTGATTTTTTTTTATTTTTTTTTCGGGACTTAAAAACGGTGACCCCGGACATGCCGAATTTGCGACATTCTGGAAAGGACCCCGAAAATAATTTTTAACCATTTTCACAAAAAAATTATTATTTTTTTTTTTTTTTCGGGACTTAAAAACGGTGACCCCGGACATGCCGAATTTGCGACATTCTGGAAAGGACCCCGAAAATAATTTTTAACCATTTTCACAAAAAAGTGATTTTTTTTTTTTTTTCGGGACTTAAAAACGGTGACCCGGACATGCCGAATTTGCGACATTCTGGAAAGGACCCCGAAAATAATTTTTAACCATTTTCACAAAAAAGTGATTATTATCATTTTATTTTTTTTTTCGGGACATAAAACGGTGACCCGGACATGCCGAATTTGCGACATTCTGGAAAGGACCCCAAAAATAATTTTAAACCATTTTCACAAATTTTTTATTTTTTATTTTTTTTCGGGACTTAAAAACGGTGACCCTGGACATGCCGAATTTGCGACATTCTGGAAAGGACCCCGAAAATAATTTTTAACCATTTTCACAAAAAAAGTGATTTTTATTTTTTTTTTTTTTCGGGACTTAAAAACGGTGACCCCGGACATGCCGAATTTGCGACATTCTGGAAAGGACCCCGAAAATAATTTTTAACCATTTTCACAAAAAAGTGATTATTATTATTTTTTTTTTTTTTTCGGGACTTAAAAACGGTGACCCCGGACATGCCGAATTTGCGACATTCTGGAAAGGACCCCGAAAATAATTTTTAACCATTTTCACAAAAAAGTGAATTTTTTTTTCTTTTTTTTTCGGGACTTAAAAACGGTGACCCTGGACATGCCGAATTTGTGACATTCTGGAAAGGACCCCAAAAATAATTTTAAACCATTTTCACAATTTTTTATTTTTTTTCAGGACTTAAAAACGGTGACCCTGGACATGCCGAATTTGCGACATTCTGGAAAGGACCCCGAAAATAATTTTTAACCATTTTCACAAAAAAGTGATTATTATTATTTTTTTTTTTTTTTCGGGACTTAAAAACGGTGACCCCGGACATGCCGAATTTGCGACATTCTGGAAAGGACCCCGAAAATAATTTTTAACCATTTTCACAAAAAAAGTGATTTTTTTTTTTTTTTTTTTTCGGGACTTAAAAACGGTGACCCCGGACATGCCGAATTTGCGACATTCTGGAAAGGACCCCGAAAATAATTTTAAACCATTTTCACAAAATTTTTATTTTTTTTTTTTTTTCGGGACTTAAAAACGGTGACCCTGGACATGCCGAATTTGCGACATTCTGGAAAGGACCCCGAAAATAATTTTTAACCATTTTCACAAAAAAGTGATTATTATCATTTTATTTTTTTTTTTCGGGACTTAAAAACGGTGACCCCGGACATGCCGAATTTGCGACATTCTGGAAAGGACCCCGAAAATAATTTTTAACCATTTTCACAAAAAAAATTATTTTTTTTTTTTTTTCGGGACTTAAAAACGGTGACCCTGGACATGCCGAATTTGCGACATTCTGGAAAGGACCCCGAAAATAATTTTCAACCATTTTCACAAAAAAGTGATTATTATTTTTTTTATTTTTTTCGGGACTTAAAAACGGTGACCCCGGACATGCCGAATTTGCGACATTCTGGAAAGGACCCCGAAAATAATTTTTAACCATTTTCACAAAAAAGTGATTATTATTATTTTTTTTTTTTTTTTCGGGACTTAAAAACGGTGACCCCGGACATGCCGAATTTGCGACATTCTGGAAAGGACCCCGAAAATAATTTTTAACCATTTTCACAAAAAAGTGAATTTTTTTTTTTTTTTTTTCGGGACTTAAAAACGGTGACCCCGGACATGCCGAATTTGCGACATTCTGGAAAGGACCCCGAAAATAATTTTTAACCATTTTCACAAAAAGTGATTATTATTATTATTATTTTTTTTCGGGACTTAAAAACGGTGACCCTGGACATGCCGAATTTGCGACATTCTGGAAAGGACCCCGAAAATAATTTTTAACCATTTTCACAAAAAAGTGATTTTTTTTTTTTTTTTTCGGGACTTAAAAACGGTGACCCCGGACATGCCGAATTTGCGACATTCTGGAAAGGACCCCGAAAATAATTTTTAACCATTTTCACAAAAAAGTGATTTTTTTTTTTTTCGGGACTTAAAAACGGTGACCCCGGGGACATGCCGAATTTGCGACATTCTGGAAAGGACCCCGAAAATAATTTTTAACCATTTTCACAAAAAAAGTGATTTTTTTTTTTTTTTTTTCGGGACTTAAAAACGGTGACCCCGGACATGCCGAATTTGCGACATTCTGGAAAGGACCCCGAAAATAATTTTTAACCATTTTCACAAAAAAGTGATTTTTTTTTTTTTTTTTTTCGGGACTTAAAAACGGTGACCCTGGACATGCCGAATTTGCGACATTCTGGAAAGGACCCCGAAAATAATTTTCAACCATTTTCACAAAAAAGTGATTATTTTTTTTTTTTTCGGGACTTAAAAACGGTGACCCCGGACATGCCGAATTTGCGACATTCTGAAAGGACCCCGAAAATAATTTTTAACCATTTTCACAAAAAAGTGAATTTTTTTTTTTTTTTCGGGACTTAAAAACGGTGACCCCGGACATGCCGAATTTGCGACATTCTGGAAAGGACCCCGAAAATAATTTTTAACCATTTTCACAAAAAAGTGATTATTATTTTTTTTTTTTTCGGGACTTAAAAACGGTGACCCCGGACATGCCGAATTTGCGACATTCTGGAAAGGACCCCGAAAATAATTTTTAACCATTTTCACAAAAAAGTGATTTTTTTTTTTTTTTTCGGGACTTAAAACGGTGACCCCGGACATGCCGAATTTGCGACATTCTGGAAAGGACCCCGAAAATAATTTTTAACCATTTTCACAAAAAAGTGATTATTTTTTTTTTTTTTTTCGGGACTTAAAAACGGTGACCCCGGACATGCCGAATTTGCGACATTCTGGAAAGGACCCCAAAAATAATTTTTAACCATTTTCACAAAAAAATTTTTTTTTTTTTTTTCGGGACTTAAAAACGGTGACCCCGGACATGCCGAATTTGCGACATTCTGGAAAGGACCCCGAAAATAATTTTTAACCATTTTCACAAAAAAGTGATTTTTTTTTTTTTTTTTTATAACTTAAAACGGTGACCCTGGACATGCCGAATTTGCGACATTCTGGAAAGGACCCCAAAAATAATTTTTAACCATTTTCACAAAAAAGTGATTTTTTTTTTTTTTTCGGGACTTAAAACGGTGACCCCGGACATGCCGAATTTGCGACATTCTGGAAAGGACCCCGAAAATAATTTTTAACCATTTTCACAAAAAAGTTATTATTTTTTTTTTTTTTTTCGGGACTTAAAACGGTGACCCCTGGACATGCCGAATTTGCGACATTCTGGAAAGGACCCCGAAAATAATTTTTAACCATTTTCACAAAAAAGTGAATTATTATTTTTTTTTTTTCGGGACTTAAAAACGGTGACCCCGGACATGCCGAATTTGCGACATTCTGGAAAGGACCCCGAAAATAATTTTTAACCATTTTCACAAAAAAGTGATTTTTTTTTTTTTTCGGGACTTAAAAACGGTGACCCCGGACATGCCGAATTTGCGACATTCTGGAAAGGACCCCGAAAATAATTTTTAACCATTTTCACAAAAAAGTGATTTTTTTTTTTTTTTTCGGGACTTAAAAACGGTGACCCAGGGACATGCCGAATTTGCGACATTCTGGAAAGGACCCCGAAAATAATTTTTAACCATTTTCACAAAAAAGTGATTATTATTATTATTTTTTTTTTTTTGGGACTTAAAAACGGTGACCCCGGACATGCCGAATTTGCGACATTCTGGAAAGGACCCCGAAAATAATTTTTAACCATTTTCACAAAAAAGTGATTTTTTTTTTTTTTCGGGACTTAAAAACGGTGACCCCGGACATGCCGAATTTGCGACATTCTGGAAAGGACCCGAAAATAATTTTTAACCATTTTCACAAAAAAAGTGATTTTTTTTTTTTTTCGGGACTTAAAACGGTGACCCCGGACATGCCGAATTTGCGACAATTCTGGAAAGGACCCCGAAAATAATTTTTAACCATTTTCACAAAAAAGTGATTTTTTTTTTTTTTTTCGGGACTTAAAAACGGTGACCCCGGACATGCCGAATTTGCGACATTCTGGAAAGGACCCCGAAAATAATTTTTAACCATTTTCACAAAAAAGTGATTATTATTATTATTTTTTTTTTTCGGGACTTAAAACGGTGACCCTGGACATGCCGAATTTGCGACATTCTGGAAAGGACCCCGAAAATAATTTTTAACCATTTTCACAAAAAAGTGATTTTTTTTTTTTTTTTTCGGGACTTAAAAACGGTGACCCCGGACATGCCGAATTTGCGACATTCTGGAAAGGACCCCGAAAATAATTTTTAACCATTTTCACAAAAAAGTGATTTTTTTTTTTTTTTTCGGGACTTAAAAACGGTGACCCCGGACATGCCGAATTTGCGACATTCTGGAAAGGACCCCGAAAATAATTTTTAACCATTTTCACAAAAAAGTGATTATTTTTTTTTTTTTTCGGGACTTAAAACGGTGACCCCGGACATGCCGAATTTGCGACATTCTGGAAAGGACCCCGAAAATAATTTTTAACCATTTTCACAAAAAGTGATTGATTATTTTTTTTTTTTTTCGGGACTTAAAAACGGTGACCCTGGACATGCCGAATTTGCGACATTCTGGAAAGGACCCCGAAAATAATTTTTAACCATTTTCACAAAAAAGTGATTATTATTATTTTTTTTTTTCATAACTTAAAAACGGTGACCCCGGACATGCCGAATTTGCGACATTCTGGAAAGGACCCCGAAAATAATTTTTAACCATTTTCACAAAAAAGTTTTTTTTTTTTTTTTTCGGGACTTAAAAACGGTGATCCCGGACATGCCGAATTTGCGACAATCTGGAAAGGACCCCGAAAATAATTTTTAACCATTTTCACAAAAAAGTGATTTTTTTTTTTTTTTTTTTCGGGACTTAAAAACGGTGACCCCGGGGACATGCCGAATTTGCGACATTCTGGAAAGGACCCCGAAAATAATTTTTAACCATTTTCACAAAAAAGTGATTATTATTATTATTTTTTATTTTTTTCGGGACTTAAAAACGGTGACCCCGGACATGCCGAATTTGCGACATTCTGGAAAGGACCCCGAAAATAATTTTTAACCATTTTCACAAAAAAGTGAATTTTTTTTTTTTTTTCGGGACTTAAAACGGTGACCCCGGACATGCCGAATTTGCGACATTCTGGAAAGGACCCCGAAAATAATTTTTAACCATTTTCACAAAAAAGTGATTTTTTTTTTTTTTTTCGGGACTTAAAACGGTGACCCCGGACATGCCGAATTTGCGACATTCTGGAAAGGACCCCGAAAATAATTTTTAACCATTTTCACAAAAAGTGATTATTATTATTTTTTTTTTTCGGGACTTAAAAACGGTGACCCCGGACATGCCGAATTTGCGACATTCTGGAAAGGACCCCAAAAATAATTTTTAACCATTTTCACAAAAAAGTGATTTTTTATTTTTTTTCGGGACTTAAAAACGGTGACCCCGGACATGCCGAATTTGCGACATTCTGGAAAGGACCCCGAAAATAATTTTTAACCATTTTCACAAAAAAGTGATTATTATTATTATTATTTTTTTTTTTCGGGACTTAAAAACGGTGACCCCGGACATGCCGAATTTGCGACATTCTGGAAAGGACCCCGAAAATAATTTAACCATTTTCACAAAAAACCATTATTTTTTTTTTTTTTCGGGAAAAAAGTGACCCCGGACATGCCGAATTTGCGACATTTGGAAAGGACCCCAAAAATTTTAACCATTTTTTTTTTTTTTTTCGGGACTTAAAAACGGTGACCCCGGACATGCCGAATTTGCGACATTCTGGAAAGGACCCCGAAAATAATTTTTAACCATTTTCACAAAAAAGTGATTATTATCATTTTATTTTATTTTTTCGGGACATAAAAACGGTGACCCCGGACATGCCGAATTTGCGACATTCTGGAAAGGACCCCGAAAATAATTTTTAACCATTTTTAAAAAAAAGTGATTTTTTTTTTTTTTTTCGGGACTTAAAAACGGTGACCCTGGACATGCCGAATTTGCGACATTCTGGAAAGGACCCCAAAAATAATTTTTAACCATTTTCACAAAAAAGTGATTATTATTATTATTTTTTTTTTTTTCGGGACTTAAAAACGGTGACCCCGGACATGCCGAATTTGCGACATTCTGGAAAGGACCCCGAAAATAATTTTTAACCATTTTCACAAAAAGTGATTTTTTTTTTCTTTTTTTCGGGACTTAAAAACGGTGACCCCGGACATGCCGAATTTGCGACATTCTGGAAAGGACCCCAAAAATAATTTTTAACCATTTTCACAAAAAAGTGATTATTATTATTATTTTTTTTTTTTCGGGACTTAAAAACGGTGACCCAGGGACATGCCGAATTTGCGACATTCTGGAAAGGACCCCGAAAATAATTTTTAACCATTTTCACAAAAAAGTTATTTTTTTTTTTCTTCGGGACTTATAAACGGTGACCCCGGACATGCCGAATTTGCGACAATCTGGAAAGGACCCCGAAAATAATTTTTAACCATTTTCACAAAAAAGTGAATTATTATTAATTTTTTTTCGGGACTTAAAAACGGTGACCCCGGGGACATGCCGAATTTGCGACATTCTGGAAAGGACCCCGAAAATAATTTTTAACAATTTTCACAAAAAAGTGATTATTATTATTATTTTTTATTTTTTTCGGGACTTAAAAACGGTGACCCCGGACATGCCGAATTTGCGACATTCTGGAAAGGACCCCGAAAATAATTTTTAACCATTTAAAAAAAAAAGTGATTATTATTATTATTTTTTTTTTTCATAACTTAAAAACGGTGACCCCGGACATGCCGAATTTGCGACATTCTGGAAAGGACCCCGAAAATAATTTTTACATTTTACATTTTACATTTAAGTCATTTAGCAGACGCTCTTATCCATAGCGACTTACAAATTGGTGCATTCACCTTATGACATCCAGTGGAACAGCCACTTTACAATAGTGCATCTACATATTTTAAGGGGGGTGAGAAGGATTACTTTATCCTATCCTAGGTATTCCTTAAAGAGGTGGGGTTTCAGGTGTCTCCGGAAGGTGGTGATTGACTCCGCTGTCCTGGCGTCGTGAGGGAGTTTGTTCCACCATTGGGGAGCCAGAGCAGCGAACAGTTTTGACTGGGCTGAGCGGGAACTGTACTTCCTCAGTGGTAGGGAGGCGAGCAGGCCAGAGGTGGATGAACGCAGTGCCCTTATTTGGGTGTAGGGCCTGATCAGAGCCTGGAGGTACTGAGGTGCCGTTCCCCTCACAGCTCCGTAGGCAAGCACCATGGTCTTGTAGCGGATGCGAGCTTCAACTGGAAGCCAGTGGAGAGAGCGGAGGAGCGGGGTGACGTGAGAGAACTTGGGAAGGTTGAACACCAGACGGGCTGCGGCGTTCTGGATGAGTTGTAGGGGTTTAATGGCACAGGCAGGGAGCCCAGCCAACAGCGAGTTGCAGTAATCCAGACGGGAGATGACAAGTGCCTGGATTAGGACCTGTGCCGCTTCCTGTGTGAGGCAGGGTCGTACTCTGCGGATGTTGTAGAGCATGAACCTACAGGAACGGGCCACCGCCTTGATGTTAGTTGAGAACGACAGGGTGTTGTCCAGGATCACACCAAGGTTCTTAGCACTCTGGGAGGAGGACACAATGGAGTTGTCAACCGTGATGGCGAGATCATGGAACGGGCAGTCCTTCCCCGGGAGGAAGAGCAGCTCCGTCTTGCCGAAGTTCAGCTTGAGGTGGTGATCCGTCATCCACACTGATATGCCTGCCAGACATGCAGAGATGCGATTCGCCACCTGGTCATCAGAAGGGGGAAAGGAGAAGATTAATTGTGTGTCGTCTGCATAGCAATGATAGGAGAGACCATGTGAGGTTATGACAGAGCCAAGTGACTTGGTGTATAGCGAGAATAGGAGAGGGCCTAGAACAGAGCCCTGGGGGACACCAGTGGTGAGAGCGCGTGGTGAGGAGACAGATTCTCGCCACGCCACCTGGTAGGAGCGACCTGTCAGGTAGGACGCAATCCAAGCGTGGGCCACGCCGGAGATGCCCAACTCGGAGAGGGTGGAGAGGAGTATCTGATGGTTCACAGTATCGAAGGCAGCCGATAGGTCTAGAAGGATGAGAGCAGAGGAGAGAGAGTTAGCTTTAGCGGTGCGGAGCGCCTCCGTGATACAGAGAAGAGCAGTCTCAGTTGAATGACTAGTCTTGAAACCTGACTGATTTGGATCAAGAAGGTCATTCTGAGAGAGATAGCGGGAGAGCTGACCAAGGACGGCACGTTCAAGAGTTTTGGAGAGAAAAGAAAGAAGGGATACTGGTCTGTAGTTGTTGACATCGGAGGGATCGAGTGTAGGTTTTTTCAGAAGGGGTGCAACTCTCGCTCTCTTGAAGACGGAAGGGACGTAGCCAGCGGTCAGGGATAAGTTGATGAGCGAGGTGAGGTAAGGGAGAAGGTCTCCGGAAATGGTCTGGAGAAGAGAGGAGGGGATAGGGTCAAGCGGGCAGGTTGTTGGGCGGCCGGCCGTCACAAGACGCGAGATTTCATCTGGAGAGAGAGGGGAGAAAGAGGTCAGAGCACAGGGTAGGGCAGTGTGAGCAGAACCAGCGGTGTCGTTTGACTTAGCAAACGAGGATCGGATGTCGTCGACCTTCTTTTCAAAATGGTTGACGAAGTCATCTGCAGAGAGGGAGGAGGGGGAGGGGGAGGAGGATTCAGGAGGGAGGAGAAGGTGGCAAAGAGCTTCCTAGGGTTAGAGGCAGATGCTTGGAATTTAGAGTGGTAGAAAGTGGCTTTAGCAGCAGAGACAGAGGAGGAAAATGTAGAGAGGAGGGAGTGAAAGGATGCCAGGTCCGCAGGGAGGCGAGTTTTCCTCCATTTCCGCTCGGCTGCCCGGAGCCCTGTTCTGTGAGCTCGCAATGAGTCGTCAAGCCACGGAGCGGGAGGGGAGGACCGAGCCGGCCTGGAAGATAGGGGACATAGAGAGTCAAAGGATGCAGAAAGGGAAGAGAGGAGGGTTGAGAGGCAGAATCAGGAGATAGGTTGGAGAAGGTTTGAGCAGAGGGAAGAGATGATAGGATGGAAGAGGAGAGAGTAGCGGGGAGAGAGAGCGAAGGTTGGGACGGCGCGATACCATCCGAGTAGGGGCAGTGTGGGAAGTGTTGGATGAGAGCGAGAGGGAAAAGGATACAAGGTAGTGGTCGGAGACTTGGAGGGGAGTTGCAATGAGGTTAATGGAAAAACAGCATCTAGTAAAGATGAGGTCGAGCGTATTGCCTGCCTTGTGAGTAGGGGGGGAAGGTGAGAGGGTGAGGTCAAAAGAGGAGAGGAGTGGAAAGAAGGAGGCAGAGAGGAATGAGTCAAAAGTAGACGTGGGGAGGTTAAAGTCGCCCAGAACTGTGAGAGGTGAGCCATCCTCAGGAAAGGAGCTTATCAAGGCATCAAGCTCATTGATGAACTCTCCGAGGGGACCTGGAGGGCGATAAATGATAAGGATGTTAAGCTTGAAAGGGCTGGTAACTGTGACAGCATGAAATTCAAAGGAGGCGATAGACAGATGGGTAAGGGGAGAAAGAGAGAATGACCACTTGGGAGAGATAAGGATCCCGATGCCACCACCCCGCTGACCAGAAGCTCTCGGGGTGTGCGAGAACACGTGGGCGGACGAAGAGAGAGCAGTAGGAGTAGCAGTGTTATCTGTGGTGATCCATGTTTCTGTCAGTGCCAAGAAGTCGAGGGACTGGAGGGAGGCATAGGCTGAGATGAACTCTGCCTTGTTGGCTGCAGATCGGCAGTTCCAGAGGCTACCGGAGACCTGGAACTCCACGTGGGTCGTGCGCGCTGGGATCACCAGATTAGGGTGGCAGCGGCCACGCGGTGTGGAGCGTTTGTATGGTCTGTGCAGAGAGGAGAGAACAGGGATAGACAGACACATAGTTGACAGGCTACAGAAGAGGCTACGCTAATGCAAGGAGATTGAATGACAAGTGGACTACACGTCTCAAATGTTCAGAAAGTTAATTCTGGAAAGGACCCGAAAATAATTTTCAACCATTTTCAAAAAAATTTTTTAATTTTTTTTTAAGGGACTTACGTAGCAAGAATCTTATTGACTAAAATGATTAAAATGATACAGTACTGCTGAAGTAGGCTAGCTGGCAGTGGCTGCGTTGTTGACTTTGTAGGCTAACCATTTTCAAAAAAAAAAGTGATTATTATTATTTTTTTTATTTTTTTCATAACTTAAAAACGGTGACTCCAGACATGCCGAATTTGCGACATTCTGGAAAGGACCCCGAAAATAATTTTTAACCATTTTCACAAAAAAGTGAATTATTATTTTTTTTTTTTGGGACTTAAAAACGGTGACCCCGGGGACATGCCGAATTTGCGACATTCTGGAAAGGACCCCGAAAATAATTTTTAACAATTTTCACAAAAAAGTGATTATTATTATTATTTTTTTATTTTTTTCGGGACTTAAAAACGGTGACCCCGGACATGCCGAATTTGCGACATTCTGGAAAGGACCCCGAAAATAATTTTTAACCATTTTCACAAAAAAGTGATTATTATTATTATTTTTTATTTTTTTCATAACTTAAAAACGGTGACCCCGGACATGCCGAATTTGCGACATTCTGGAAAGGACCCCGAAAATAATTTTTAACCATTTTCACAAAAAAGTGAATTATTATTATTTTTTTTTCGGGACTTAAAAACGGTGACCCCGGGGACATGCCGAATTTGCGACATTCTGGAAAGGACCCCGAAAATAATTTTTAACAATTTTCACAAAAAAGTGATTATTATTATTATTTTTTATTTTTTTCGGGACTTAAAAACGGTGACCCCGGACATGCCGAATTTGCGACATTCTGGAAAGGACCCCGGAAATAATTTTTAACCATTTTCACAAAAAAGTGTTTTTTTTTATTTATTTTTTCGGGACTTAAAAACGGTGACCCTGGACATGCCGAATTTGCGACATTCTGGAAAGGACCCCGAAAATAATTTTGAACCATTTTCAAAAAAAAAAGTGATTATTATTTTTTTTTTTTTTTCATAACTTAAAAACGGTGACCCCGGACATGCCGAATTTGCGACATTCTGGAAAGGACCCCGAAAATAATTTTGAACCATTTTCACAAAAAAGTGATTATTATCATTTTATTTTATTTTTTCGGGACATAAAAACGGTGACCCCGGACATGCCAAATTTGCGACATTCTGGAAAGGACCCCGAAAATAATTTAACCATTTTTACAAAAAAGTGATTTTTTTTTTTTTCGGGACTTAAAAACGGTGACCCTGGACATGCCGAATTTGCGACATTCTGGAAAGGACCCCAAAAATAATTTTTAACCATTTTCACAAAAAAGTGATTATTATTATTATTTTTTATTTTTTCGGGACTTAAAAACGGTGACCCCGGACATGCCGAATTTGCGACATTCTGGAAAGGACCCCGAAAATAATTTTTAACCATTTTCACAAAAAAGTGATTATTATTATTATTTTTTTTCGGGACTTAAAAACGGTGACCCCGGACATGCCGAATTTGCGACATTCTGGAAAGGACCCCGAAAATAATTTTTAACCATTTAAAAAAAAAAGTGATTTTTTTTTTTTTTTCGGGACTTAAAAACGGTGACCCCGGACATGCCAAATTTGCGACATTCTGGAAAGGACCCCGAAAATAATTTTTAACCATTTAAAAAAAAAAGTGATTATTATTATTTTTTTAAATTTTTTTTTCATAACTTAAAAACGGTGACCCCGGACATGCCGAATTTGCGACATTCTGGAAAGGACCCCGAAAATAATTTTTAACCATTTTCACAAAAAAGTGATTATTATCATTTTATTTTATTTTTTCGGGACATAAAAACGGTGACCCCGGACATGCCGAATTTGCGACATTCTGGAAAGGACCCCGAAAATAATTTTTAACCATTTTCAAAAAAAAAGTGATTATTATTATTTTTTTTATTTTTTTTTCATAACTTAAAAACGGTGACCCCGGACATGCCGAATTTGCGACATTCTGGAAAGGACCCCGAAAATAATTTTTAACCATTTTCACAAAAAAGTGATTATTATCATTTTATTTTATTTTTTCGGGACATAAAAACGGTGACCCCGGACATGCCGAATTTGCGACATTCTGGAAAGGACCCCGAAAATAATTTTTAACCATTTTCACAAAAAAGTGATTATTATTATTATTTTTTATTTTTTCGGGACTTAAAAACGGTGACCCCGGACATGCCGAATTTGCGACATTCTGGAAAGGACCCCAGAAATAATTTTTAACCATTTTCACAAAAAAGTGATTTTTTTTTATTTATTTTTTCGGGACTTAAAAACGGTGACCCTGGACATGCCGAATTTGCGACATTCTGGAAAGGACCCCGAAAATAATTTTGAACCATTTTCAAAAAAAAAAGTGATTATTATTTATTATTATTTTTTTTTCATAACTTAAAAACGGTGACCCCGGACATGCCGAATTTGCGACATTCTGGAAAGGACCCCGAAAATAATTTTGAACCATTTTCACAAAAAAGTGATTATTATCATTTTATTTTATTTTTTCGGGACATAAAAACGGTGACCCCGGACATGCCAAATTTGCGACATTCTGGAAAGGACCCCGAAAATAATTTAACCATTTTTACAAAAAAGTGATTTTTTTTTTTTTCGGGACTTAAAAACGGTGACCCTGGACATGCCGAATTTGCGACATTCTGGAAAGGACCCCAAAAATAATTTTTAACCATTTTCACAAAAAAGTGATTATTATTATTATTTTTTATTTTTTTCGGGACTTAAAAACGGTGACCCCGGACATGCCGAATTTGCGACATTCTGGAAAGGACCCCGAAAATAATTTTTAACCATTTTCACAAAAAAGTGATTATTATTATTTTTTTTTTTCGGGACTTAAAAACGGTGACCCCGGACATGCCGAATTTGCGACATTCTGGAAAGGACCCCGAAAATAATTTTTAACCATTTAAAAAAAAAAGTGATTTTTTTTTTTTTTTCGGGACTTAAAAACGGTGACCCTGGACATGCCGAATTTGCGACATTCTGGAAAGGACCCCGAAAATAATTTAACCATTTTTACAAAAAAGTGATTTTTTTTTTTTTCGGGACTTAAAAACGGTGACCCTGGACATGCCGAATTTGCGACATTCTGGAAAGGACCCCAAAAATAATTTTTAACCATTTTCACAAAAAAGTGATTATTATTATTTTTTTTTTTTTTCGGGACTTAAAAACGGTGACCCGGACATGCCGAATTTGCGACATTCTGGAAAGGACCCCGAAAATAATTTTTAACCATTTTCAAAAAAAAAGATTATTATTATTTTTTTTTTTTTCGGGACTTAAAAACGGTGACCCCGGACATGCCGAATTTGCGACATTCTGGAAAGGACCCGAAAATAATTTTTAACCATTTTCAAAAAAAAATTATTATCATTTTTTTTTTTTTTTTCGGGACTTAAAAACGGTGACCCCGGACATGCCGAATTTGCGACATTCTGGAAAGGACCCCAAAAATAATTTTTAACCATTTTCACAAAAAAGTGATTTTTTTTTTTTTTTTCGGGACTTAAAAACGGTGACCCCGGACATGCCGAATTTGCGACATTCTGGAAAGGACCCCGAAAATAATTTTTAACCATTTTCAAAAAAAAGTGATTATTATTATTTTTTTTTTTTTTTCGGGACTTAAAAACGGTGACCCCGGACATGCCGAATTTGCGACATTCTGGAAAGGACCCGAAAATAATTTTTAACCATTTTCAAAAAAAAAAGTGATTATTATTTATTATTTTTTTTTTTTTGGAAAGGGAAAATAATTTTAACCTTCACAAAAACGGTGACCCCGGACATGCCGAATTTGCGACATTCTGGAAAGGACCCCGAAAATAATTTTTAACCATTTTCACAAAAAAGTGATTATTATCATTTTATTTTATTTTTTCGGGACATAAAAACGGTGACCCCGGACATGCCGAATTTGCGACATTCTGGAAAGGACCCCGAAAATAATTTTTAACCATTTTCAAAAAAAAGTGATTATTATTATTTTTTTTATTTTTTCGGGACTTAAAAACGGTGACCCCGGACATGCCGAATTTGCGACATTCTGGAAAGGACCCCGAAAATAATTTTTAACCATTTTCACAAAAAAAAGTGATTATTATTATTATTTTTTATTTTTTTTTTTTTCGGGACTTAAAAACGGTGACCCGGACATGCCGAATTTGCGACATTCTGGAAAGGACCCCGAAAATAATTTTTAACCATTTTCACAAAAAAGTGATTATTATTATTATTTTTTTTTTTTCGGGACTTAAAAACGGTGACCCCGGACATGCCGAATTTGCGACATTCTGGAAAGGACCCCGAAAATAATTTTTAACCATTTTCACAAAAAAGTGATTATTTATTTTTTTTTTTTCGGGACTTAAAAACGGTGACCCCGGACATGCCGAATTTGCGACATTCTGGAAAGGACCCGAAAATAATTTTTAACCATTTAAAAAAAAAAGTGATTTTTTTTTTTTTTTCGGGACTTAAAAACGGTGACCCCGGACATGCCGAATTTGCGACATTCTGGAAAGGACCCCAAAAATAATTTTTAACCATTTTCAAAAAAAAGTTTTTTTTCTTTTTTTCGGGACTTAAAAACGGTGACCCCGGACATGCCGAATTTGCGACATTCTGGAAAGGACCCCGAAAATAATTTTTAACCATTTAAAAAAAAAGTGATTATTATTATTTTTTTATTTTTTTCATAACTTAAAAACGGTGACCCCGGACATGCCAAATTTGCGACATTCTGGAAAGGACCCCGGACAAAATAATTCTTTTTAACCATTTCAAAAAAAAAGTGATTATTTATTTTTTTAAATTTTTTTTCATAACTTAAAAACGGTGACCCCGGACATGCCGAATTTGCGACATTCTGGAAAGGACCCCGAAAATAATTTTTAACCATTTTCACAAAAAAGTGATTATTATCATTTTATTTTATTTTTTCGGGACATAAAAACGGTGACCCCGGACATGCCGAATTTGCGACATTCTGGAAAGGACCCCGAAAATAATTTTTAACCATTTTCACAAAAAAGTGATTATTATTATTATTTTTTTTTTTTCGGGACTTAAAAACGGTGACCCCGGACATGCCGAATTTGCGACATTCTGGAAAGGACCCCGAAAATAATTTTTAACCATTTTCACAAAAAAGTGATTATTATTATTTTTTTTTTTTTTTCGGGACTTAAAAACGGTGACCCGGACATGCCGAATTTGCGACATTCTGGAAAGGACCCGAAAATAATTTTTAACCATTTTAAAAAAAAAGTGATTTTTTTTTTTTTTTCGGGACTTAAAAACGGTGACCCCGGACATGCCGAATTTGCGACATTCTGGAAAGGACCCCAAAAATAATTTTAAACCATTTTCACAAAAAGTTTTTTTTTTTTTTTCGGGACTTAAAAACGGTGACCCCGGACATGCCGAATTTGCGACATTCTGGAAAGGACCCCGAAAATAATTTTTAACCATTTAAAAAAAAAAGTGATTATTATTATTTTTTTTATTTTTTTTCATAACTTAAAAACGGTGACCCCGGACATGCCAAATTTGCGACATTCTGGAAAGGACCCCGAAAATAATTTTTAACCATTTAAAAAAAAAAGTGATTATTATTATTTTTTTAAATTTTTTTTCATAACTTAAAAACGGTGACCCCGGACATGCCGAATTTGCGACATTCTGGAAAGGACCCCGAAAATAATTTTTAACCATTTTCACAAAAAAGTGATTATTATCATTTTATTTTATTTTTTCGGGACATAAAAACGGTGACCCCGGACATGCCGAATTTGCGACATTCTGGAAAGGACCCCGAAAATAATTTTTAACCATTTAAAAAAAAAAAAGTGATTATTATTATTTTTTTTATTTTTTTTCATAACTTAAAAACGGTGACCCCGGACATGCCGAATTTGCGACATTCTGGAAAGGACCCCGAAAATAATTTTTAACCATTTTCACAAAAAAGTGATTATTATCATTTTATTTTATTTTTTCGGGACATAAAAACGGTGACCCCGGACATGCCAAATTTGCGACATTCTGGAAAGGACCCCGAAAATAATTTTTAACCATTTTTACAAAAAAGTGATTTTTTTTTTTTTTTCGGGACTTATAAACGGTGACCGCGGGGACATGCCGAATTTGCGACATTCTGGAAAGGACCCCGAAAATAATTTTTAACCATTTTCACAAAAAAGTGATTATTATTATTATTTTTTATTTTTTTCGGGACTTAAAAACGGTGACCCCGGACATGCCGAATTTGCGACATTCTGGAAAGGACCCCAGAAATAATTTTTAACCATTTTCACAAAAAAGTGATTTTTTTTTAATTTTTTTTTCGGGACTTAAAAACGGTGACCCTGGACATGCCGAATTTGCGACATTCTGGAAAGGACCCCGAAAATAATTTTGAACCATTTTCAAAAAAAAAAGTGATTATTATTTATTATTTTTTTTTTTTCATAACTTAAAAACGGTGACCCCGGACATGCCGAATTTGCGACATTCTGGAAAGGACCCCGAAAATAATTTTTAACCATTTTCACAAAAAAGTGATTATTATTATTATTATTATTTTTTTCATAACTTAAAAACGGTGACCCCGGACATGCCGAATTTGCGACATTCTGGAAAGGACCCCGAAAATAATTTTTAACCATTTTCACAAAAAAGTGATTTTTTTTTTCTTCGGGACTTATAAACGGTGATCCCGGACATGCCGAATTTGCGACAATCTGGAAAGGACCCCGAAAATAATTTTTAACCATTTTCACAAAAAAGTGATTTTTTTTTTTTTTTTTCGGGACTTAAAAACGGTGACCCCGGGGACATGCCGAATTTGCGACATTCTGGAAAGGACCCCGAAAATAATTTAACCATTTTTACAAAAAAGTGATTATTATTATTATTTTTTATTTTTTTCGGGACTTAAAAACGGTGACCCCGGACATGCCGAATTTGCGACATTCTGGAAAGGACCCCAAAAATAATTTTTAACCATTTTCACAAAAAAGTGATTATTATTATTATTTTTTATTTTTTTCGGGACTTAAAAACGGTGACCCCGGACATGCCGAATTTGCGACATTCTGGAAAGGACCCCGAAAATAATTTTTAACCATTTTCACAAAAAAGTGATTATTATTATTTTTTTTTCGGGACTTAAAAACGGTGACCCCGGACATGCCGAATTTGCGACATTCTGGAAAGGACCCCGAAAATAATTTTTAACCATTTAAAAAAAAAAGTGATTTTTTTTTTTTTTTTCGGGACTTAAAAACGGTGACCCCGGACATGCCGAATTTGCGACATTCTGGAAAGGACCCCGAAAATAATTTTTAACCATTTAAAAAAAAAGTGATTATTATTATTTTTTTTTTTTTTTTCATAACTTAAAAACGGTGACCCCGGACATGCCGAATTTGCGACATTCTGGAAAGGACCCCGAAAATAATTTTTAACCATTTTCACAAAAAAGTGATTATTATCATTTTATTTTATTTTTTCGGGACATAAAAACGGTGACCCCGGACATGCCAAATTTGCGACATTCTGGAAAGGACCCCGAAAATAATTTTTAACCATTTTTACAAAAAAGTGTTTTTTTTTTTTTTTTCGGGACTTATAAACGGTGACCGCGGGGACATGCCGAATTTGCGACATTCTGGAAAGGACCCCGAAAATAATTTTTAACCATTTTCACAAAAAAGTGATTATTATTATTATTTTTTATTTTTTTCGGGACTTAAAAACGGTGACCCCGGACATGCCGAATTTGCGACATTCTGGAAAGGACCCCAGAAATAATTTTTAACCATTTTCACAAAAAAGTGATTTTTTTTTATTTTTTTTTTCGGGACTTAAAAACGGTGACCCTGGACATGCCGAATTTGCGACATTCTGGAAAGGACCCCGAAAATAATTTTGAACCATTTTCAAAAAAAAAAGTGATTATTATTTATTATTATTTTTTTTTCATAACTTAAAAACGGTGACCCCGGACATGCCGAATTTGCGACATTCTGGAAAGGACCCCGAAAATAATTTTGAACCATTTTCACAAAAAAGTGATTATTATCATTTTATTTTATTTTTTCGGGACATAAAAACGGTGACCCCGGACATGCCAAATTTGCGACATTCTGGAAAGGACCCCGAAAATAATTTAACCATTTTTACAAAAAAGTGATTTTTTTTTTTTTCGGGACTTAAAAACGGTGACCCTGGACATGCCGAATTTGCGACATTCTGGAAAGGACCCCAAAAATAATTTTTAACCATTTTCACAAAAAAGTGATTATTATTATTATTTTTTATTTTTTTCGGGACTTAAAAACGGTGACCCCGGACATGCCGAATTTGCGACATTCTGGAAAGGACCCCGAAAATAATTTTTAACCATTTTCACAAAAAAGTGATTATTATTATTATTTTTTTTTCGGGACTTAAAAACGGTGACCCCGGACATGCCGAATTTGCGACATTCTGGAAAGGACCCCGAAAATAATTTTTAACCATTTAAAAAAAAAAGTGATTTTTTTTTTTTTTTCGGGACTTAAAAACGGTGACCCCGGACATGCCGAATTTGCGACATTCTGGAAAGGACCCCAAAAATAATTTTTAACCATTTTCACAAAAAAGGTTTTTTTTTTCTTTTTTTCGGGACTTAAAAACGGTGACCCCGGACATGCCGAATTTGCGACATTCTGGAAAGGACCCCGAAAATAATTTTTAACCATTTAAAAAAAAAAGTGATTATTATTATTTTTTTTTTTTTTTTTCATAACTTAAAAACGGTGACCCCGGACATGCCGAATTTGCGACATTCTGGAAAGGACCCCGAAAATAATTTTTAACCATTTTCACAAAAAAGTGATTATTATCATTTTATTTTATTTTTTCGGGACATAAAAACGGTGACCCCGGACATGCCGAATTTGCGACATTCTGGAAAGGACCCCGAAAATAATTTTTAACCATTTTCAAAAAAAAAAGTGATTATTATTATTTTTTTTATTTTTTTTCATAACTTAAAAACGGTGACCCCGGACATGCCGAATTTGCGACATTCTGGAAAGGACCCCGAAAATAATTTTTAACCATTTTCACAAAAAGTGATTATTATCATTTTATTTTTTTTTTTTCGGGACATAAAAACGGTGACCCCGGACATGCCAAATTTGCGACATTCTGGAAAGGACCCCGAAAATAATTTTTAACCATTTTTACAAAAAAGTGATTTTTTTTTTTTTTTCGGGACTTATAAACGGTGACCGCGGGGACATGCCGAATTTGCGACATTCTGGAAAGGACCCCGAAAATAATTTTTAACCATTTTCACAAAAAAGTGATTATTATCATTTTATTTTATTTTTTCGGGACATAAAAACGGTGACCGCGGGGACATGCCGAATTTGCGACATTCTGGAAAGGACCCCGAAAATAATTTTTAACCATTTTCACAAAAAAGTGATTATTATTATTATTTTTTATTTTTTTCGGGACTTAAAAACGGTGACCCCGGACATGCCGAATTTGCGACATTCTGGAAAGGACCCCGAAAATAATTTTTAACCATTTTCACAAAAAAAGAGATTTTTTTTTTCTTTTTTTTTCGGGACTTAAAAACGGTGACCCTGGACATGCCGAATTTGCGACATTCTGGAAAGGACCCCGAAAATAATTTTGAACCATTTTCACAAAAAAGTGATTATTATTATTATTTTTTTTCGGGACTTAAAAACGGTGACCCCGGACATGCCGAATTTGCGACATTCTGGAAAGGACCCCGAAAATAATTTTTAACCATTTTCACAAAAAGTTTTTTTTTTCTTTTTTTCGGGACTTAAAAACGGTGACCCCAGACATGCCAAATTTGCGACATTCTGGAAAGGACCCCGAAAATAATTTTTAACCATTTTCACAAAAAGTTTTTTTTTTCTTTTTTTCGGGACTTAAAAACGGTGACCCCGGACATGCCAAATTTGCGACATTCTGGAAAGGACCCCAAAAATAATTTTTAACCATTTTCACAAAAAAGTGATTATTATTATTATTTTTTATTTTTTTCGGGACTTAAAAACGGTGACCCCGGACATGCCGAATTTGCGACATTCTGGAAAGGACCCGAAAATAATTTTTAACCATTTTCACAAAAAAGTGATTATTATTATTTTTTTTTTTTTCGGGACTTAAAAACGGTGACCCCGGACATGCCGAATTTGCGACATTCTGGAAAGGACCCCGAAAATAATTTTTAACCATTTAAAAAAAAAAGTGATTTTTTTTTTTTTTTCGGGACTTAAAAACGGTGACCCCGGACATGCCGAATTTGCGACATTCTGGAAAGGACCCCGAAAATAATTTTTAACCATTTTCAAAAAAAAGTGATTATTATTTTTTTTTTTTTTTTTTCATAACTTAAAAACGGTGACCCCGGACATGCCGAATTTGCGACATTCTGGAAAGGACCCCGAAAATAATTTTTAACCATTTTCACAAAAAAGTGATTATTATCATTTTATTTTATTTTTTCGGGACATAAAAACGGTGACCCCGGACATGCCAAATTTGCGACATTCTGGAAAGGACCCCGAAAATAATTTTTAACCATTTTTACAAAAAAGTGATTTTTTTTTTTCGGGACTTATAAACGGTGACCCGGGGACATGCCGAATTTGCGACATTCTGGAAAGGACCCCGAAAATAATTTTTAACCATTTTCACAAAAAAGTGATTATTATTATTATTTTTTATTTTTTTTCGGGACTTAAAAACGGTGACCCCGGACATGCCGAATTTGCGACATTCTGGAAAGGACCCCAGAAATAATTTTTAACCATTTTCACAAAAAGTGATTTTTTTTTTTTTTTTTTTCGGGACTTAAAAACGGTGACCCTGGACATGCCGAATTTGCGACATTCTGGAAAGGACCCGAAAATAATTTTGAACCATTTTCAAAAAAAAAAAGTGATTATTATTTATTATTTTTTTTTTTTCATAACTTAAAAACGGTGACCCGGACATGCCGAATTTGCGACATTCTGGAAAGGACCCCGAAAATAATTTTGAACCATTTTCACAAAAAAGTGATTATTATCATTTTATTTTATTTTTTCGGGACATAAAACGGTGACCATTTTATTTTATTTTTTTCGGGACATAAAACGGTGACCACCGGACATGCCAAATTTGCGACATTCTGGAAAGGACCCCGAAAATAATTTAACCATTTTTACAAAAAAGTGATTTTTTTTTTTTTCGGGACTTAAAAACGGTGACCCTGGACATGCCGAATTTGCGACATTCTGGAAAGGACCCCAAAAATAATTTTTAACCATTTTCACAAAAAAGTGATTATTATTATTATTTTTTATTTTTTTCGGGACTTAAAAACGGTGACCCCGGACATGCCGAATTTGCGACATTCTGGAAAGGACCCCGAAAATAATTTTTAACCATTTTCACAAAAAAGTGATTATTATTATTATTTTTTTTTTCGGGACTTAAAAACGGTGACCCCGGACATGCCGAATTTGCGACATTCTGGAAAGGACCCCGAAAATAATTTTTAACCATTTTAAAAAAAAGTGATTTTTTTTTTTTTTTTTCGGGACTTAAAAACGGTGACCCCGGACATGCCGAATTTGCGACATTCTGGAAAGGACCCCGAAAATAATTTTTAACCATTTTCACAAAAAAGTGATTATTATCATTTTATTTTATTTTTTCGGGACATAAAAACGGTGACCCCGGACATGCCGAATTTGCGACATTCTGGAAAGGACCCCGAAAATAATTTTTAACCATTTTCAAAAAAAAGTGATTATTATTATTTTTTTTATTTTTTTTCATAACTTAAAAACGGTGACCCCGGACATGCCGAATTTGCGACATTCTGGAAAGGACCCCGAAAATAATTTTTAACCATTTTCACAAAAAAGTGATTATTATCATTTTATTTTATTTTTTCGGGACATAAAAACGGTGACCCCGGACATGCCAAATTTGCGACATTCTGGAAAGGACCCCGAAAATAATTTTTAACCATTTTTACAAAAAAGTGATTTTTTTTTTTTTTTCGGGACTTATAAACGGTGACCGCGGGGACATGCCGAATTTGCGACATTCTGGAAAGGACCCCGAAAATAATTTTTAACCATTTTCACAAAAAAGTGATTATTATCATTTTATTTTATTTTTTCGGGACATAAAAACGGTGACCGGGGACATGCCGAATTTGCGACATTCTGGAAAGGACCCCGAAAATAATTTTTAACCATTTTCACAAAAAAGTGATTATTATTATTATTTTTTATTTTTTTTCGGGACTTAAAAACGGTGACCCCGGACATGCCGAATTTGCGACATTCTGGAAAGGACCCCGAAAATAATTTTTAACCATTTTCACAAAAAAGAGATTTTTTTTTTCTTTTTTTTTCGGGACTTAAAAACGGTGACCCTGGACATGCCGAATTTGCGACATTCTGGAAAGGACCCGAAAATAATTTTGAACCATTTTCACAAAAAAGTGATTATTATTATTTTTTTTTTTTTCGGGACTTAAAACGGTGACCCCGGACATGCCGAATTTGCGACATTCTGGAAAGGACCCCGAAAATAATTTTTAACCATTTTCACAAAAAGTGATTTATTTTTTTTTCTTTTTTTCGGGACTTAAAAACGGTGACCCCAGACATGCCAAATTTGCGACATTCTGGAAAGGACCCCGAAAATAATTTTTAACCATTTTCACAAAAAAGATTATTTTTTTTTTTCGGGACTTAAAAACGGTGACCCCGGACATGCCAAATTTGCGACATTCTGGAAAGGACCCCGAAAATAATTTTTAACCATTTACAAAAAAAAGTGATTATTATTATTTTTTTAATTTTTTTTCATAACTTAAAAACGGTGACCCCGGACATGCCGAATTTGCGACATTCTGGAAAGGACCCCGAAAATAATTTTTAACCATTTTCACAAAAAAGTGATTATTATCATTTTATTTTATTTTTTCGGGACATAAAAACGGTGACCCCGGACATGCCGAATTTGCGACATTCTGGAAAGGACCCCGAAAATAATTTTTAACCATTTTCACAAAAAAGTGATTTTTTTTTTCTTCGGGACTTATAAACGGTGATCCCGGACATGCCGAATTTGCGACAATCTGGAAAGGACCCCGAAAATAATTTTTAACCATTTTCACAAAAAAGTGATTATTATCATTTTTTTTATTTTTTTCGGGACATAAAAACGGTGACCCCGGACATGCCAAATTTGCGACATTCTGGAAAGGACCCGAAAATAATTTTTAACCATTTTTACAAAAAAGTGATTTTTTTTTTTTTTTCGGGACTTATAAACGGTGACCGCGGGGACATGCCGAATTTGCGACATTCTGGAAAGGACCCCGAAAATAATTTTTAACCATTTTCACAAAAAAGTGATTATTATTATTATTTTTTATTTTTTTCGGGACTTAAAAACGGTGACCCCGGACATGCCGAATTTGCGACATTCTGGAAAGGACCCCAGAAATAATTTTTAACCATTTTCACAAAAAAGTGATTTTTTTTTATTTTTTTTTTCGGGACTTAAAAACGGTGACCCTGGACATGCCGAATTTGCGACATTCTGGAAAGGACCCCGAAAATAATTTTGAACCATTTTCAAAAAAAAAAGTGATTATTATTTATTATTATTTTTTCATAACTTAAAAACGGTGACCCCGGACATGCCGAATTTGCGACATTCTGGAAAGGACCCCGAAAATAATTTTTAACCATTTTCACAAAAAAGTGATTATTATCATTTTATTTTATTTTTTCGGGACATAAAAACGGTGACCCCGGACATGCCAAATTTGCGACATTCTGGAAAGGACCCCGAAAATAATTTAACCATTTTTACAAAAAAGTGATTTTTTTTTTTTTCGGGACTTAAAAACGGTGACCCTGGACATGCCGAATTTGCGACATTCTGGAAAGGACCCCAAAAATAATTTTTAACCATTTTCACAAAAAAGTGATTATTATTATTATTTTTTATTTTTTTCGGGACTTAAAAACGGTGACCCCGGACATGCCGAATTTGCGACATTCTGGAAAGGACCCGAAAATAATTTTTAACCATTTTCACAAAAAAGTGATTATTATTATTTTTTTTTCGGGACTTAAAAACGGTGACCCGGACATGCCGAATTTGCGACATTCTGGAAAGGACCCCGAAAATAATTTTTAACCATTTTCGGGAAAAAAAAAAAGTGATTATTTTTTTTTTTTTTTTTCGGGACTTAAAAACGGTGACCCGGACATGCCGAATTTGCGACATTCTGGAAAGGACCCCAAAATAATTTTTAACCATTTTCACAAAAAGTGATTTTTTTTTTATTTTTTTTTCGGGACTTAAAAACGGTGACCCCGGACATGCCGAATTTGCGACATTCTGGAAAGGACCCCGAAAATAATTTTTAACCATTTAAAAAAAAAAAGTGATTATTATTATTTTTTTTTTTTTTCATAACTTAAAAACGGTGACCCCGGACATGCCAAATTTGCGACATTCTGGAAAGGACCCCGAAAATAATTTTTAACCATTTAAAAAAAAAAGTGATTATTATTATTTTTTAATTTTTTTTTCATAACTTAAAAACGGTGACCCCGGACATGCCGAATTTGCGACATTCTGGAAAGGACCCCGAAAATAATTTTTAACCATTTTCACAAAAAAGTGATTATTATCATTTTATTTTATTTTTTCGGGACATAAAAACGGTGACCCCGGACATGCCGAATTTGCGACATTCTGGAAAGGACCCGAAAATAATTTTTAACCATTTTCAAAAAAAAAAGTGATTATTATTATTTTTTTTATTTTTTTTCATAACTTAAAAACGGTGACCCCGGACATGCCGAATTTGCGACATTCTGGAAAGGACCCCGAAAATAATTTTTAACCATTTTCACAAAAAAGTGATTATTATCATTTTATTTTATTTTTTCGGGACATAAAAACGGTGACCCCGGACATGCCAAATTTGCGACATTCTGGAAAGGACCCCGAAAATAATTTTTAACCATTTTTACAAAAAAGTGATTTTTTTTTTTTTTTCGGGACTTATAAACGGTGACCGCGGGGACATGCCGAATTTGCGACATTCTGGAAAGGACCCCGAAAATAATTTTTAACCATTTAAAAAAAAAAGTGATTATTATTATTTTTTTTATTTTTTTTCATAACTTAAAAACGGTGACCCCGGACATGCCAAATTTGCGACATTCTGGAAAGGACCCCGAAAATAATTTTTAACCATTTAAAAAAAAAAGTGATTATTATTATTTTTTAATTTTTTTTTCATAACTTAAAAACGGTGACCCCGGACATGCCGAATTTGCGACATTCTGGAAAGGACCCCGAAAATAATTTTTAACCATTTTCACAAAAAAGTGATTATTATCATTTTATTTTATTTTTTCGGGACATAAAAACGGTGACCCCGGACATGCCGAATTTGCGACATTCTGGAAAGGACCCGAAAATAATTTTTAACCATTTTCCAAAAAAAAAAGTGATTATTATTATTTTTTTTATTTTTTTTCATAACTTAAAAACGGTGACCCCGGACATGCCGAATTTGCGACATTCTGGAAAGGACCCCGAAAATAATTTTTAACCATTTTCACAAAAAAGTGATTATTATCATTTTATTTTATTTTTTCGGGACATAAAAACGGTGACCCCGGACATGCCAAATTTGCGACATTCTGGAAAGGACCCCGAAAATAATTTTTAACCATTTTTACAAAAAAGTGATTTTTTTTTTTTTTTCGGGACTTATAAACGGTGACCGCGGGGACATGCCGAATTTGCGACATTCTGGAAAGGACCCCGAAAATAATTTTTAACCATTTTCACAAAAAAGTGATTATTATCATTTTATTTTATTTTTTCGGGACATAAAAACGGTGACCGCGGGGACATGCCGAATTTGCGACATTCTGGAAAGGACCCCGAAAATAATTTTTAACCATTTTCACAAAAAAGTGATTATTATTATTATTTTTTATTTTTTTCGGGACTTAAAAACGGTGACCCCGGACATGCCGAATTTGCGACATTCTGGAAAGGACCCCGAAAATAATTTTTAACCATTTTCACAAAAAAGAGATTTTTTTTTTTCTTTTTTTTTCGGGACTTAAAAACGGTGACCCTGGACATGCCGAATTTGCGACATTCTGGAAAGGACCCCGAAAATAATTTTGAACCATTTTCACAAAAAAGTGATTATTATTATTTTTTTTTTTCGGGACTTAAAAACGGTGACCCCGGACATGCCGAATTTGCGACATTCTGGAAAGGACCCCGAAAATAATTTTTAACCATTTTCACAAAAAGTTTTTTTTTTCTTTTTTTCGGGACTTAAAAACGGTGACCCCAGACATGCCAAATTTGCGACATTCTGGAAAGGACCCCGAAAATAATTTTTAACCATTTTCACAAAAAGTTTTTTTTTTCTTTTTTTCGGGACTTAAAAACGGTGACCCCGGACATGCCAAATTTGCGACATTCTGGAAAGGACCCCGAAAATAATTTTTAACCATTTAAAAAAAAAAGTGATTATTATTATTTTTTTAATTTTTTTTCATAACTTAAAAACGGTGACCCCGGACATGCCGAATTTGCGACATTCTGGAAAGGACCCCGAAAATAATTTTTAACCATTTTCACAAAAAAGTGATTATTATCATTTTATTTTATTTTTTCGGGACATAAAAACGGTGACCCCGGACATGCCGAATTTGCGACATTCTGGAAAGGACCCCGAAAATAATTTTTAACCATTTTCAAAAAAAAAAGTGATTATTATTTTTTTATTTATTTTTTTTCATAACTTAAAAACGGTGACCCCGGACATGCCGAATTTGCGACATTCTGAAAAGGACCCCGAAAATAATTTTTAACCATTTTCACAAAAAAGTGATTATTATCATTTTATTTTATTTTTTCGGGACATAAAAACGGTGACCCCGGACATGCCGAATTTGCGACATTCTGGAAAGGACCCCGAAAATAATTTAACCATTTTTACAAAAAAGTGATTTTTTTTTTCTTTTTTTTTCGGGACTTAAAAACGGTGACCCGGACACCTTTATTCCTTTCTAGAATGTCGCAAATTCGGCATGTCCGGGGTCACCGTTTTTAAGTCACGAAAAAATTAATTTAAAAAATCACTTTTTTGTGAAAAAAATACATTTAAAAAATCACTTTTTTGTGAAAATGGTTTAAAATTATTTTTGGGGTCCTTTCCAGAGTGTCGCCAAGTCGGCATGTCCGGGGTCACCGTTTTTAAGTCACGAAAAAATCCATTTTAAAAATCACTTTTTTGTGAAAATGGTTTAAAATTATTTTTGGGGTCCTTACCAGAATGTCGCCAATTCGCCATGTCTGGGGTCACTGTTTTTAAGTTACGAAAAAATAAATTTAAAAAATCACTTTTTTGTGAAAAAATAAAATAAAATAAAAAATCACTTTTTTGTGAAAATGGTTTAAAATTATTTTTGGGGTCCTTTCCAGAATGTCGCAAATTCGGCATGTCCGGGGTCACCGTTTTTAAGTCACGATTTTTTTTTTTTTTAAATCACTTTGTTGTGAAAAAATAAATTTAAAAAATCACTTTTTTGTGAAAATGGTTTAAAATTATTTTTGGGGTCCTTTCCAGAATGTTGTCAATTCGGCATGTCTGTGGTCCCCGTTTTTAAGACACGAAAAAATTAATTTAAAAAATCACTTTTTTGTGAAAAAATAAATAAAATAAAATCACTTTTTTGTGAAAATGGTTTAAAATTACTTTTGGGGTCCTTTCCAGAATGTCGCCAATTCGCCATGTCCGGGGTCACCGTTTTTAAGTCACGAAAAAATAAATTTAAAAAATCACTTTGTTGTGAAAAAAGAAATTTAAAAAAATCACTTTTTTGTGAAAATGGTTTAAAATTATTTTTGGGGTCCTTTCCAGAATGTCGCCAATTCAGCATCTCCGGGGTCACCGTTTTTAAGTCATGAAAAAATAAATGTAAAAAATCACTTTTTTTGTGAAAAAATACATTTAAAAATCACTTTTTTGTGAAAATGGTTTAAAATTATTTTTGGGGTCCTTTCCAGAATGTCACAAATTCGGCATGTCCGGGGTCACCGTTTTTAAGTCACGAAAAAATTAATTTAAAAAATCACTTTTTTGTGAAAATGGTTTAAAATTATTTTTGGGGTCCTTTCCAGAGTGTCGCCAATTCGGCATGTCCGGGGTCACCGTTTTTAAGTCACGAAAAAAAAAAGAAAAAAAAAATCACTTTTTTGTGAAAATGGTTTAAAATTATTTTTTGGGTCCTTTCCAGAGTGTTGCAAATTCGGCATGTATAAGCCTTATTTTAATGTCTGACTCTGGTCTTCCTTTTATAGCTTTTCTTAGTCATTTAAAGTATATAATACATAAGTCTCACCATTTATCCTAAAGGGGTTGCCTGTGCACACCAGATTCGTCTGTTACTCATTGAACCTAACCTAGCCCGCGCCTGGCATATTATACATTATTTGGGTTTTAAAAGACTTATTTGACTAGATTGTTTTAATTTGTTGGTAGGCCACAATGATTAAACACCTACCCAAATTGGGACGGTTTGTGACGGCCCTGAATTTTTCTGAACCGTCTCAGTGCAGCTCCTTCCAATAGGGCGCTTTCCCTTTAATTCCCAATTAAATAGCCAGCATCAGCTGCGAAAAAGGGGGT
This sequence comes from Oncorhynchus gorbuscha, assembly GCF_021184085.1. Lineage (NCBI taxonomy): Eukaryota > Metazoa > Chordata > Actinopteri > Salmoniformes > Salmonidae > Oncorhynchus > Oncorhynchus gorbuscha. Next base: position 51,697,812 of record NC_060187.1, on the reverse strand, counting down.
TGTGATGGAGACGTGACTGCGGATGTGTTCAACCCTCAGTTCCCGAAGCTTCTCTATTCCGTTTGTTTTGTTGCCGTTAAACTTGTGTTTTGTAGCCTAAGAGAGTTTACCCAGGATCGGATCCACTCTTTGCGTCCCTGGACTACACCTCTCCGTTCTTCGTGGCCTTTCTCCGCTGGAGATCTATTGGCGGATTGGATTGTCTGATCGACTGACTACCACCTTTTTGTATACGGTATTTAATTTGTTTGGATGTGATGTATACTGTGATTTATGTAGTTAGTTGTAGTTGAGGACTTAATTAAGAGTTGATACGCTCTAAAGTTCTGTGGTAAAATAATTGTTATATTGATTGTATGTTTAGTGCTGGGTTTACGCTACACTGAATGAACGGACAAACATTGCGTGACAAAAGTCACTTGAGTTCACTGAACTCCTTTACCGGGCTGGACTCTTTTTAGGCCCGAGGTACAGGACATTTCTGGAGGAACCAGAACTCATTGTGTTATATTATATGTGTGCGTAATCCTTGATGTTGTTAATACAACCCACGCAAAATAATATAGTTGTTTTGGAAGTTCTTTCCAATGTTTTAAGGGTTTATGAAAAGTTTATTTCCATCCTGACTTTTTCATGAGTCCTTTGTATTGGTGTAGACTTGACGGACCAGATGGGACTCATTCCCACCCAAACTAAAAGGAGAAACCAATGTTTTCTCTGGTAGGCACAACCTACCTGGCACCCCTATAAATAATAACCTCAATTCAAAACCGTTACATAAAAAATGGCACCCCAGATGGGACAGCTCAACACTGAGAACTAACCAAAGCAAATATTTTGTGTGGAATTAAAACAATGGATTCACCCAAGATAAGGTGCTCATCCATGTAATACATGTCAATGGGAATACACAGGGCCATTCTGACCATCAAGCTGACAACACAAATCATCAAATCAAATTTTATTTGTCACATACACATGGTTAGCAGATGTTAATGCGAGTGTAGCGAAATGCTTGTGCTTCTAGTTCCGACAATGCAGTGATAACCAACAAGTAATCTAACTAACAATTCCAAAACTACTGTCTTATACACAGTGTAAGGGGATAAGGAACATGTACATAAGGATATATGAATGAGTGATGGTACAGAGCAGCATACAGTAGATGGTATCGAGTACAGTATATACATATGAGATGAGTGTGTAGACAAAGTAAACAAAGTGACATAGTTAAAGTGGCTAGTGATACATGTGTTACATAAGGATGCAGTCGATGATGTAGAGTACAGTATATACATATGCATATGAGATTAATAATGTAGGGTAAGTAACATTATATAAGGTAGCATTGTTTAAAGTGGCTAGTGATATATTTATATCATTTCCCATCAATTCCCATTATTAAAATGGCTGGAGTTGGGTCAGTGTCAATGACAGTGTGTTGGCAGCAGCCACTCAGTGTTAGTGGTGGCTGTTTAACAGTCTAATGGCCTTGAGATAGAAGCTGTTTTTCAGTCTCTCGGTCCCAGCTTTGATGCACCTGTACTGACCTCGCCTTATGGATGATAGCGGGGTGAACAGGCAGTGGTTCGGGTGGTTGATGTCCTTGATGATCTTTATGGCCTTCCTGTAACAACGGGTGGTGTAGGTGTCCTGGAGGGCAGGTAGTTTGCCCCCGGTGATGCGTTGTGCAGTCCTCACTACCCTCTGGAGAGCCTTACGGTTGAGGGCGGAGCAGTTGCCGTACCAGGCGGTGATACAGCCCGCCAGGATGCTCTCGATTGTGCATCTGTAGAAGTTTGTGAGTGCTTTTGGTGACAAGCCGAATTTCTTCAGCCTCCTGAGGTTGAATAGGCGCTGCTGCGCTTCTTCACGACGCTGTCAGTGTGAGTGGACCAATTCAGTTTGTCTGTGATGTGTATGCCGAGGAACTTAAAACTAGCTACCCTCTCCACTACTGTTCCATCGATGTGGATAGGGGGTGTTCCCTCTGCTGTTTCCTGAAGTCCACAATCATCTCCTTAGTTTTGTTGACGTTGAGTGTGAGGTTATTTTCCTGACACCACACTCCGAGGGCCCTCACCTCCTCCCTGTAGGCCGTCTCGTCGTTGTTGGTAATCAAGCCTACCACTGTTGTGTCGTCCGCAAACTTGATGATTGAGTTGGAGGCGTGCGTGGCCACGCAGTCGTGGGTGAACAGGGAGTACAGGAGAGGGCTCAGAACGCACCCTTGTGGGGCCCCGTGTTGAGGATCAGCGGGGAGGAGATGTTGTTGCCTACCCTCACCACCTGGGGCGGCCCGTCAGGAAGTCCAGTACCCAGTTGCACAGGGCGGGGTCGAGACCCAGGGTCTCGAGCTTGATGACGAGCTTGGAGGGTACTATGGTGTTGAATGCCGAGCTGTAGTCGATGAACAGCATTCTCACATAGGTATTCCTCTTGTCCAGGTGGGTTAGGGCAGTGTGCAGTGTGGTTGAGATTGCATCGTCTGTGGACCTATTTGGGCGGTAAGCAAAATTGGAGTGGGTCTAGGGTGTCAGGTAGGGTGGAGGTGATATGGTCCTTGACTAGTCTCTCAAAGCACTTCATGATGACGGAAGTGAGTGCTACGGGGCGGTAGTCGTTTAGCTCAGTTACCTTAGCTTTCTTGGGAACAGGAACAATGGTGGCCCTCTTGAAGCATGTGGGAACAGCAGACTGGTATAGGGATTGATTGAATATGTCCGTAAACACACCGGCCAGCTGGTCTGCGCATGCTCTGAGGGCGCGGCTGGGGATGCCGTCTGGGCCTGCAGCCTTGCGAGGGTTAACACATTTAAATGTCTTACTCACCTCGGCTGCAGTGAAGGAGAGACCGCATGTTTCCGTTGCAGGCCGTGTCAGTGGCACTGTATTGTCCTCAAAGCGGGCAAAAAAGTTATTTAGTCTGCCTGGGAGCAAGACATCCTGGTCCTATGTCATAATGTGAATGGAGATAATGGAGTTGATTTGGGCCAGAGCCCTGGGAATCTGAATGCTCGGTCTGAGCCACAGGCCACAAGAGGTCTAACCAGTTACTCACTTATTGACATGGATCTGTGTGAAAGTACTGAGCTAGTCCTCCCTCTGACACCCAACCTTTCTCCATTGTCTGGTTTATCTCCAGAGGTTGTAGTCTTACAACTTCAAGGTGACATCCTTGATATTCGTCGGACTCAACAACATCTCCAAACACTTATCCACCATAAATTCAAATGTCTGAGGGAGGAGCAACAACAGAGTGCCATGGAATTCAAAAACTCACTGAGCACTCTAACCCACACGCTGACAGAGCTCAGTGAGAGTGGAAGACGGGAAATGACTGGTGCCATGGACAGGCAGTTTGACTACCAACGAAACCAACTCACTGCCACTCTCCAATGGCGCCTGCAACATCACCACACTGAGGTCCTCAAGGACGTTAATTCTGTTTTTTCTCCCATGGTTAACACTGTAGACCACTTACAGACAGAGCTCTCTAATTGTGTTAAAATGTTGGATGACGTGTCTGTGGACATGGCCTCCATTAGGCACCACTCCTTACACAGAGTTTCCCTGGTGTCCACTTCAGTTCAGACCACTGAGGGCCAAGCTGGCACCTCTGAACAGCCAAGACCAGGCCATGCTGCAGCCACCCCTTGCAGGATGCAATCCACCATGCATCCTGGTGTTCATTTTCATTGTCCGATAACGCCCTCCCCCTCTACGTCCTCAATCCCTCCTAGCTCGTTTGTTCATGGTGATTTGAGTAGACGTCATGTGGGGGCGATGACCATTAAATTGCAATTTCCCACCTTTGGGAAAAAAGATGACAGTCCTGATCCTCTAATGTATCTAGAAAGATGTCATGCCTTTCTTGCCCTCAATCCCCTGGCTGACAAAGAACTCCTTGCCACATTGAGGAATGTGTTGCATGGGACAGCTCGAGACTGGTGGGATGTGGCACGTCTCACCACTACCTCCTGGGCTGACTTTGAGGCCAAGTTTTCCTCTGCATTTCTATCTGAGGACTACACAGATGAATTGGCAGACAGAGTCAGAAATCGAGTACAAGGAGAGAAAGAGAGTATCCGTGACTTTGCATACGGTTACCACTCCCTGTGCAGAAGGTGGAAACCTGGCATTGAGGAGGAAGAGGTCATTAAATTGATCTTGAAGAACATCAACCCACTACTAGCCAGTCAACTCCGAGAACGAGTCACCACTGTCGATGGACTGGTTCACTTGGGACAGCAGTTTGAGAAGGACAGAGAATGCCAACAGAAATATGACCAGAGAAAGAAACAGACACCCAAGACAGACTATCAACAACAGCCAGAGTCTCCAGCCAAGACCCCTCTCATGTTTTGTTGGAGATGTAGCAAAAAGGGACATTCTTCAGCTACATGTCCAAGACCGTATCAAGTAAACCCTTCCAGAAACCACAAATCACAACAGGCCAACACACCTAACTCTCTTTGCAGCAATGACCATCCTTCTCTGGGTGCTTTAACCAGAGCTGAAACCCCAAGAGTCACTGCCTATGCCCCCCCATCGACATCCCCTTCCTTTCAGTTAATACCGCACCAACTGGTGTTACCCCTGTCCATAGGCCCATGGACAGGAAGAGCCATCTTGGATACAGGGTCATCCTACACACTGCTCAATGAGAAACTGTGGAAGGAGGTTAACGGTCCACAATACAACTTGAAGCCGTGGACAGAAGGTCCACTCTATCTGGCTGATGGTGAGGCTAGACGACCACTTGGATGGAGTGAGGTAGAGTTCCGCCTCTGTAACCGCTCCTATATGATTCCTTCTGTTATCCTACAAACCAGGAACCTTGCTTTTCCTGTCGTGTTGGGAATTGATTTCATGTACTTCAGTGGTGTCCAGATTGATATCGCACACAATTGCTACTGGTTTCCATACAATCCGAGCGAGAAGCATTTCTTCCAATCAGAAGCTATGAAGTTACATGACTGGGTTTCAAATGTGGCAGTCTTCTCTGCCATTGCTCCGGTACCACTAACCCTTGATAATCCTTCTGACAAACTCCTTTTACAGGCTGTGAGAAGAGCTCAGCTGGAACAGCCAGAGGAGTTAAGGCTGTTGGAACAGCTGCAGAATAATGCTGATGTATGTACTTCAAAGCTAGGACGCACCGGGCTCCTGAAGCACAACATATTCCTTACACAGGAAATGCCGATCAAGCAAAAGCCATATCGTTTGTCCCCAGCGAAGCTAATCATCCAAAAGGGACTCATAAATGATATGTTAACCCAAGATATAATAGAACGTTCCTCCTCTCCCTGGGCTGCTCCTGTTGTCCTCATCCCAAAAAAAGACTGGTGGTCTTAGATTTTGTGTGGACTATAGGAAGACCAACAATGTTTCCCAGACTGATGCTTATCCTCTTCCCACCATCCATGAGATCCTGGAGTCATTGTCTGGCGCTGTTGTGTTCACTACCCTTGACCTCAATAGTGGTTATTGGCAGGTTGAGATGGACCAGGAAAGCAAGGACAAGACTGTGTTTGTCTGTGCCGAAAGGGCTTGTTTTCCTTTAAGGTGATGCCCTTTGGATTCAAGAATGCACCTGCCACTTTCCAAAGACTCATGGAGATTGCGTTAGGTGAGCTCAAAGGGAAGATCTGTTTCGTCTACCTGGACGATATAATTATCTACTCTCAGAACAGAGAAAGACACTTTCAAGATCTTCAAGCAGTGTTGGACAAGCTAAGAGAAGCTGGTCTGACCTTGAATATGAAGAAGAGCAACTTCTGCCAAACCTCCCTGAAGTTCCTTGGCCATATTGTGTCTTTCGACGGCATTCATGTGGATCCTGAAAAGACAAAGGCTGTACAAGACTTCCCTGTGCCAACCACACTCAAGGCCCTTCAACGGTTCCTTGGGATGGCTGGATGGTACCATCGGTTTGTGTCGAACTTCTCCCAGGTGGCAGAACCCCTCAACGCGTTGAAGCGAAAAGGAGCGAAATTCCAATGGACGGCAGAGTGCCAGACCTCCTTTGAAACCCTGAAACGACATCTCGTCACACCTCCCATTTTAGGTCATCCCAACTTTGATTGCCCTTTTGTTGTTTACACTGATGCAAGTGATGTTGGACTTGGTGCTGTCCTAGTCCAACAGACTGGACATGGCACTGAAGAGGTGCTAGCGTTCACCAGTCGGACATTGAATGGAGCAGAACGGAACTACTCCACAACCGAGCAAGAGTGCCTTGCAGTTGTCTGGGCTTTGGAAAAGTGGAGGTACTACCTAGAGGGTAGACACTTCACTGTGGTCACTGACCATTCCTCCCTTGTATGGGTGTTCAAGACCAACAAACCAACTACCAGACTCATAAGATGGGCTCTACGGTTCACCTTTGCAGTGCAAGAGTTCACCTTTGCAGTGCAAGAGTTCACCTTTGCAGTGCAAGAGTTCACCTTTGCAGTGCAAGAGTTCACCTTTGCAGTGCAAGAGTTCACCTTTGCAGTGCAAGAGTTCACCTTTGCAGTGCAAGAGTTCACCTTTGCAGTGGAATACAGGAAAGGAAAATACAACACTGTTCCAGATGCCTTGTCCAGAGCTCCTGCTTGTGATAACGGTGGCCCTCATCTTACATGTGCTACTGTCTTGTCAAGCAGTCAAGACTCGCCCAAAACGGATTTTCCTATCTCTGATGAGGCCATATGGAAAGCCCAACAGGATGATCCCGAAGTACAGGCCTTGTACCAGACTATCCTGGAAGATGGAGAAAAGATGGTCAATCCTACCACAAAGCTGACCATCATGGAAGACAAAGTCTACCGAGTTGTACAACTACCTCACAGAACACTCTACCAAATGTACATACCTGAAACTCTACGCCTTCAACTGCTTCAACATTTCCATGAAGACCCATTAGCTGGTCATTTGGGCAGGTTCAAAACCTACAAGCGGTTGCAAGCGTTACTGTACTGGCCACATCTGAGCTTGGATGTGAAGTCACACATCCGAAACTGTCAGGTTTGTCAAATGTACAAACAAGAAGGTAGAAAGCCTGCTGGCATGTTGCAGCAAATGGTGGTTACCCGACCTTGGGAAATGTTAGGAGTGGATTTGATGGGTCCATTTCCTAGAAGCTCCAATCAGAATGTGTACATGGTTGTTTTTGTTGATTACTATTCAAAGTGGGTGGAGCTCTTTTCCCTGCGTCAGGCCACAGCAATGACCGTCTCTAACATCCTTACGAAAGAGATCCTGACTCGCTGGGGAGTGCCTGATTACATCCTGTCTGATCGAGGTTCCCAATTTGTCTCTGATCTCTTTGAGGAGACCTGCCAAAGATGGAACCTGAGACAGAAGTTGACCACGGCCTATCACCCACAGACCAATCTCACTGAGAGAGTAAATCGAACCTTGAAGACAATGATTGCTTCCTATGTAGGGACCCAGCACAAACACTGGGACAAGCACCTTCACGAGTTTCGATTTGCCCTGAAATCTGCTGTGCAAGAGTCCACTGGAGTCACACCTTCAGAGCTGAACCTAAGTCGTCCTCTCCGAGGACCCTTGGATATGGTGCTACAGCCCCAGCAGCTTACTCCAGACGCTGCTTGCTATGACCAGGTAGGCCATCTCCATGACTTGAGAGCTCTTGTCTCAAAGAACATGATCCAGGCTCGACTCAAGCAGAAGAGAAATTATAATATAATATAATATATGCCATTTAGCAGACATTTAGCAAATTATGATAAGAACAGACGAGACATGCAGTTCCAGCTTCGTGATCGGGTGTGGCTTCGCTCTCATCCTTACTCGAAAGCTGAACAATTCTTCTCTGCCAAGCTCGCTCCTAAATGGCAAGGACCATATAGGATTGTGGAGCAGATGGGCCCTTTGAACTACCGAGTGGTGAAAGAGGACACAGGTGAAGATATGCGCATTGTCCATGTCTCACGCCTTAAGGCCTGTTACCCCTCGGCTGAGGAATTGGAGGCGATTGAGCGCCGCAAGGTCCTGGATATTGTTGAAGAGGAAAGTGAGGAGACTTTTCTCGGATTCCCAGACCCAGAAGTCTCACACCTTAAGGCCTGTGACCCCTCAGCTGAGGAGCGTGAGCTCCAAAAAGTCATGAATATTTTTGAAGAGGAAAGCGATGAGGAGACCTTTCTCGGTTTCCCCGACCAAGATGTGCCTTCCAGGGCAATGGTCGGCTTTTTCCAGGGGAGGGGGTGTGTGACGGCCCTGAATTTTTCTGAACCGTCTCAGTGCAGCTCCTTCCAATAGGGCGCTTTCCCTTTAATTCCCAATTAAATAGCCAGCATCAGCTGCGCAGGAGGTTGTGATGGACCCTACCCTACCCTATGACCCTATCCCCTCCTCTCTTCTCCAGACCATTTCCGGAGACCTTCTCCCTTACCTCACCCCGCTCATCAACTCATCCCTGACCGCTGGCTACGTCCCTTCCGTCTTCAAGAGAGCGAGAGTTGCACCCCTTCTGAAAAAACCTACACTCGATCCCTCCGATGTCAACAACTACAGACCAGTATCCCTTCTTTCTTTTCTCTCCAAAACTCTTGAATGTGCCGTCCTTGGCCAGCTCTCCCGCTATCTCTCTCAGAATGACCTTCTTGATCCAAATCAGTCAGGTTTCAAGACTAGTCATTCAACTGAGACTGCTCTTCTCTGTATCACGGAGGCGCTCCGCACCGCTAAAGCTAACTCTCTCTCCTCTGCTCTCATCCTTCTAGACCTATCGGCTGCCTTCGATACTGTGAACCATCAGATCCTCCTCTCCACCCTCTCCGAGTTGGGCATCTCTGGCGCGGCCCACGCTTGGATTGCGTCCTACCTGACAGGTCGCTCCTACCAGGTGGCGTGGCGAGAATCTGTCTCCTCACCATGCGCTCTCACCACTGGTGTCCCCCAGGGCTCTGTTCTAGGCCCTCTCCTATTCTCGCTATACACCAAGTCACTTGGCTCTGTCATAACCTCACATGGTCTCTCCTATCATTGCTATGCAGACGACACACAATTAATCTTCTCCTTTCCCCCTTCTGATGACCAGGTGGCGAATCGCATCTCTGCATGTCTGGCAGACATATCAGTGTGGATGACGGATCACCACCTCAAGCTGAACCTCGGCAAGACGGAGCTGCTCTTCCTCCCGGGGAAGGACTGCCCGTTCCATGATCTCGCCATCACGGTTGACAACTCCATTGTGTCCTCCTCCCAGAGCGCTAAGAACCTTGGCATGATCCTGGACAACACCCTGTCGTTCTCAACTAACATCAAGGCAGTGGCCTGTTCCTGTAGGTTCATGCTCTACAACATCCGCAGAGTACGACCCTGCCTCACACAGGAAGCGGTGCAGGTCCTAATCCAGGCACTTGCCATCTCCCGTCTGGATTACTGCAACTCGCTGTTGGCTGGGCTCCCTGCCTGTGCCATTAAACCCCTACAACTCATCCAGAACGCCGCAGCCCGTCTGGTGTTCAACCTTCCCAAGTTCTCTCACGTCACCCCGCTCCTCCGCTCTCTCCACTGGCTTCCAGTTGAAGCTCGCATCCGCTACAAGACCATGGTGCTTGCCTACGGAGCTGTGAGGGGAACGGCACCTCAGTACCTCCAGGCTCTGATCAGGCCCTACACCCAAACAAGGGCACTGCGTTCATCCACCTCTGGCCTGCTCGCCTCCCTACCACTGAGGAAGTACAGTTCCCGCTCAGCCCAGTCAAAACTGTTCGCTGCTCTGGCCCCCCAATGGTGGAACAAACTCCCTCACGACGCCAGGACAGCGGAGTCAATCACCACCTTCCGGAGACACCTGAAACCCCACCTCTTTAAGGAATACCTAGGATAGGATAAGTAATCCTTCTCACCCCCCCGCCCCCTTTAAGATTTAGATGCACTATTGTAAAGTGACTGTTCCACTGGATGTCATAAGGTGAATGCACCAATTTGTAAGTCGCTCTGGATAAGAGATTTAAATGTTAAATGTAAATGTAAGATAACACAACCCAGACAAACCTGGAAACTAGGAAAGGTCGAGGAACTCTTTCCAGGCCGAGATGGCCTAGATAGATCATGTTCAGTTCGTACTGCTTCAGGGACTTTGTTGAGGAGACCTATTCAGTTGATATACTGCCTAGAGATCTAGATGAACACAATTGTTCATCGGGGGGGGATGTTGTAACTTTAATGTGTTACAGAGTTAATGTTTAAGTTTATTAATTGAGCTGTATCTAAAGATATTTCTTTACAGTTATTTACATATGTAATTGTATTGGTTTGTATTGAATTATGCTTTTGACTGCAAGTTCCAGAATGCCTTGCGACAGGAATGAGAGAGATAACACGCCAGTTATGTGCAGGTGCAAAGTGATTAAGCTGATTTTCCGCTAGCATTTTACCTGCATTGCTCTGAAGTTGTTAAATGTAACGTGAACATGTATTATTACTAAAATAAGCTTTCATATCAAACCCGTCATCCCGAGTCATTACTTTGAAGTTATTTAATATTTATGTCCTTTTAGATTAACTATGGTCCAAGACTCTGAAAACATATGCCCCTGCACCAAAACAAACCTGCCTGAGGGATCAGAGATGGTGTTGTTAACGCAGAAGGGGATGTGACTACTTATCAAAATTGCAGTTACTCTTGCTTTGGAGTTAAAAGAGGACACAAAAACTTGTCCTACCCAGTCCTTCTTTAGTTTATTGCAAAAACACAATGTCAGCCTTTAATTTCTTAAGTTATGTGTACATTATTTTCCTCTTAATTGAGCTCTTAAAACCTTTCATGTTGAATGTGACATATTTTAGTGGATTAAGCATAGGTTGGATTTCAAATATATAACCGAATGGTAATCCCGCATATGGAAATAGTCAGGTAATGTTTAAACTTTATTTTTTAACTCTGAACTATGCGTCTCTTTCAGAAGGAAACAACAAACATAGAATAAAAAACAGAAAACCCACCCACCCTGATTGTCAGACTAAAACCACATTACCAACAATCAAACATGAAAACACTTGTAGAGATACATTGTTACTCGCTTTCCATCTTTGCTTTACTAGCTAAACCTTGGCGTAAACTAAAACCTATGAGCTCTCTATGTTGAAAACAAACATTGTAAATAAACATTTATGGCTGAATATTTACTGTCCACTGTAAGGGCTGCTTGAGTCTCTTTTCAGGAGAGAAGAAACATAAATGGTAGGAAAGCAGTGGGCCTAAGCCTACTAATTTGTGGATATTGAAGTGGATATTGACTAAACCAAAATATACTATCCTATAAATGTAATAGAACTCACCATGGGGAAAAAAACTGTTGAAAATGTCCAAATCAACTGTAGCGACCGGATAACGGGGTAAACGGATCCAAATTCCAAGAAGACATCAGCAGTTCACTACCAGGATCGCACAGATAAGAAAAAACAATAAACTGCATCTTATCCCACAGAAAGACCATTATGAATCAAACGCGTTTCAGTTCTTTGAGAAAAGTGAACACTTCTCCCGGTGTATCGAAGAGATTGCTTCGGCCATTGTGCTGAACTTTTATCTACGCAGGGTGAAAGAGGTAGCAGGTGATGTTCTTCTCCTTCATTGCTTTGGTGGCAGATCTGTACTTCTTGCGATGTCTGGCGAGGTTCGCGCTCATATCTGGGAAAGGCTGACCCTCTTGTCATCGATGGTGATGTCCCCTTTGGCTCTTGCGAGTTGCAGTATCTTCTCCCTGTCCTGGAAACGGAGGAACCTGATCAGGACAGGCTGTGGGGGCTCATCTGGCCGAGGTTTCGGTGCTGATGTTCTGTGGGCGCGTTCAATTTCCAGCGGCTTGGTGAAGTTGAATATGCCTAGGACATCCATTGAGTGAAGAAACCGACCGGGTCACGGCCCTCGCTGTCCACTTTCAATCCCACCACACGGATATTGCTACATCTGCTTTGGTTCTCTGTTACATTCCCCAGTTTCTGTGTTGTGGTTTTGTTTGTATGTGTGTGTTTCAGGATGGCTTCCTTAAATTCCCCCAAGCAGCTGATTGGTCAGCCCCATTGCTAATTGGAGCTGACCCCGCCCTCTCGTCAGAGGATACAGCTGTATCCCATTACTTTGTAGGAGAAGAGAGCTGGTTATGTCCTGTGTTAGTTGTTTCTCAGATATTTTTTTGTCTTCCTTCCTTCCTTCAGGTTGCTCAAGCACCACCAGGATGGTTACTGGCTGGAGGAGATTTACATTTTTGTTTAGATACAGTTCATGATTGGTCCTCTGATAAACCCTCCCTTCTTACCAAAGTTGCCAAGCTCACCATGTCAATCATGAAGGATATCAATTTACTAGACATCTGGAGACAGATGCACCCACAGGATAGGGACTACTCTTTTCATTCACACACACACACACACACATGCATAGATAACTTTTTAGTATCAACCCAACTGTTTCATAGAGTGTTAGATACCGATTATCTCCCCAGATTGCTTAGTGACCATTCTCCTCTAGTATTATCAATCTCCATTCCTACCAAGGTAAATAGAGCATATACAGTAGATGGAGACTTAATTCTACGCTCCTGAAGAAAACTGAGCAGATCAATATATTTACTTTGACAAACAAACCCTCTGCTCCTGACAGTTTCATCCTTTGAGACGCATCGGAAGCCTATCTGAGGGGACAGATCATTTCCTATTCTAAAGGATTGAAGAGAAAACACGGTGCTGAACTGAATGTCCTTGAATCTGAAATATCTGAGCTAGAGAGAACCTACCAAAGAGGCCTGACTAAAGATCTATACAGGCTTTAGGTGAATAAAAAAACTGAAATATAATACTCTGAACACATATGAAGTTGAGAGGGCCATCAGTAAATCAAAACAGCTTAACTACGAGCTTGAAGAGAAAGCAAAGTACAAAGTACAAAGTATTGGCATGGCAACTGAGCAGAGGAAAGTAATAGGACAATTAATGCTATAGAAACTCTTACTAAAGAGATATTTTTTGATCCTACTGAAATTAATTATACTTTTAAGAAATATTAAAGACCTCTACACTTCCCAATCAAGAAATGATCCATCAGAGATCAACGCTTTTCTCTCCTCTCTCAACCTCCCATGCCTATCAGAGGAAGACAGAGAGCCCCTCAGTGAACAGTTCTTAGTCCATGAATTGTGGAGGCCATTAAATCCTTACCTTCTAATAAATCTCCTTGGGAGGATGGTTTCCCTCCAGAGTTCTATAAAGAATTTAAGGAGCTGTTGGTACCCTACCTTAAGGAGCAACTTAAAAAAGCCGGGGAAGACAACCGCTTTCCAGATCCTTTTCTCAAGCAGTGATTACAGTAATTCACAGGAAAGGGAAAAACACGCTAAAGTGCGCCTCCTACAGATCAATCTCCTTTCCCTTAACACAGATTGTAAACTCGTCGCCAAGATCCCATCTAAGAGACTGGAGTCATGTCTTTCCATGTTGGTCAACCCAGATCAGACAGGCTTCATAATTAATAGATTGTCCTCCAATAATCGAAGAATGTTCTTTGACATAATTCACCTTGCTAACAAAAACAAAATACCTTGTCACAGCCAAAAAGGCCTTTAATAGGGTTGAATGGCCATATCCCTTTGCGTCTTGGAAAAGTTTGGTTTAGGCACTGTGTTTGTAATTTTGATAAAGTCACTCCACAAATCTCCTAAAGCTAGGATTGCTTTGGGGTGGGCCCCCATAAACATAAATTATCACTTTTTGTGGACAACCTTATATTATTTCTAACAAACCCAGAACATTCCCTCTCTCTACAAATCTTATTACAGTACTATAGTTCTTTCTCTGGATATAAGGTCAACTTTGATAAAAGTGAAATTTTACCGTTGTCTGTCTTTGACCATCAAGCATAAGTTTCCTTTTAGATGATTGCCAATTGGCTTCACATATTTGGGCATAATGGTGGATGGTAACCTGAACAACCTCTATATACTCAATCTGGCCAGTTTGTTGCAAAAGGTGGAGGGTGACCTGTGTATGAACTTGCCTCTCATCCTACTGGGTAGAATAATGTAATTAAAATGATTGTCCTGCCCATATTTCTATATTTGTTTCAATCTCTCCCTATCCCTGTTCCCACAGCATTATTTTCCTCTCTCGACAAACTGACCAGACTTTTTATCTGGCACAACAAAACCCCTAGGTTTAGCCTGGATAAACTGACCCTTGATTATGGTCAAGGGGGCTTAAACCTCCCCAATTGCAGAATGTACTACTGGGCTGTGCAGTCTAGATTTCTAGCTCAGAGGTTTGACAATGGTCCTTCTCCCTCATGGTTAAACATTGAAAAGTTTGAGGTAAATGATGACACTGGGGCAGAATTGTTTTACAAATGGACAGGAAATATATAAAAACCATCACAGACAACCCTTTAATTATACATACAGTCCTGTCATGGTGCAAACGGCATGAGCTGTTCAGATGAGAGTGATTTCTTTCCCTTAAAACCCCTCTATGGAACAATAGATTGATTTCTATGTTTTTCCAGAATAGTAACTTTAGACCATGGTCTGATAAGGGTATCACTCTTCTGGAACATTGTTATGAGGAGGGAATTCTTATGTCTTTTGAACAGCTGAAACAGAAATACCACTTGTCTAACAGGAACTTCTTTAGTTACTTACAACTACGATATTTTATTAGGGTGACACCCAAGGGACAATGGAAACTACCTTAGATGTCACCTATTGAACTATTCTGCCATTCAGACCAACCACTGTTCAAGACCGATTTCCCATGTTTACGATGTTCTTATGTCAGGACTATCACTGCCTGAGCTTGATAAACCCAGACTTAGATGGAAAAAGATCTGGGTATTAATCTTGATGACCTATGCAAGGATGGTGTTACATCCACACTGAACTCCAGATACAGACTGATCCAGTTTAATTTCCTCCATCAGCTCTATATCACCCCATCTAGATTGCAGAAGTTCAACTCTCTCCTCCCTATGTTTTAGATGTGGCTCAGTTGAAGGAACATTCCTCCATTTCACTTGCAGTGTTCAAAATTACGGGGTTTCTGGCAGGGGGTATGCGATACCATATCCTCAATTCATGGGGTTGCATTCCTTTTAGATCCGGAGGTCTGTCTACTGGGTAACATTAATAATTCCAATCTTAGGCAAAGCTACACTATAAAGTTAACAGAAATATTGCTAACAATTGCCAAGAAATGTATGACCTTGAAATGGAAATCGGATTCCCCCCCTGCCAGTTGCAATGTGGCTATCAGAAGTTAATAGTTGTATTCCACTGGAGAAAACCAGTTACTGCTTGAGGAATAAGTTAGACATTTTACAGAATTTGGCAAACTTTGATTATATGGAGAATCTCCCCTCCCCTCACATCACATTGATTTAATCTCTATATAATCCTCACGTAATGTTTCACACTTAATGTATAATATGTAGCCTATGGCAGGTGACCATATGATCCAATGTTTCATTGTGACTTTTTTAAAATTGTATTTATGTGTATGTATATATATATATAATATATATATATATTTTTGTACACTCATTTGTTGCCTTGTAAGGTTATTGTCACTTTGTTTTATTGTTGTCTAATATCTTTTCATTTTTGTTTTGAATGTTCTTAATTGGAAAATGCAAAAATAAAATATTTTAAAATGATAAAAAAACGACCAACAGCCATTCATTCAGCTTAGACCGCCATCTTGCGGACAGGAAGAGAAACACAATACAGTGTACGCAATGCTACTAAAAGTACATTTCTACAACGTTATGGTAAAATTTAAACCAAAGTAAATGGTACAATGTATTTAGAATTTAACTTTTTACAGCTCCTAGACTGCATCTTTTAAAACTGACCATCTGTGTTTATATGCAATATATTTGGGGCTTTCTTCAAATATTCTGCATTAGATGGAGCCTTTAAGACATCCTTCCATAACACAATGTGGTCAATCCATTTTAAACAGTCTATGGGCCAATTATTACATGGATAATTTTAAAGTGAACACAATTGATACATTATTATAATTTTAAGCCCATTCAGACATTAAAAACCCACACAGACATCCAAAAAGGTGTACTTTACACCATGTCGAGTTTATTTTACAGTATTTCAGAATATCTTTAGGTAAACCATTTTTTTTCCTTTTTTTTCCCAAAATGTTATATCAGTACTGCCACATTTTCATAAAAATAGTTGTTCACTTCAGTCTTTGAAACTACAGTATCAATGGTGCAGTAAACCATATTGTAAGAATACAGCTATACAGGGTGGATTATACATGGTTAAGACGACACATGTATACTGAGCTTAATTGTAGATGCATGAACATGTCATCCTTCAGATTTATCATTAGTCAACTTTTTTTCTGTATACAAAATCACTCACAACAGGCAGGCAGGGAACAGCCTCAAGTGATACACAGAAGGCTCAGTGATATCGTCTGCGTTCCTCGCTGACTACATTGGAGACACATGCCAGATCTCACAATGACTGGAGAGGTGTTTAACATGTCACCTAACCACATACTATGATAAAGCAGTCTGATGCCCGACTGCACAGTCCATAATGTGGCACACAACCATTGGTGGATGCAATGCATTGGGTGGCCTGGAACACAACCAGTTTCAGTAAAAAACAAATACCATAGAAATTACATGTTTATCATCTGGACTGGAACACTGCACTCAGTCTAGTGAATCTGCAATTGAGAGAAATATGGTATGAGTCCTAATGTTTGGTGCAAACATGGAGGGCTCTACATGTCTACGGCTAGCCTCTGCTACAAGCTATACATCATCCCCATAGGAAAGCCCAAAGTCCACTTTACTCAAAATGTATTTAGGCACCCATGAGATGATGACAAAGCTAATAGGCTATAGAAGTCAGACTTTTCATAATTATTTTGTGGCACTGTGAATTTGGGATGTTTCAAAATGTAATCTGGCCCTGTTAGCCAAAAAGCGTCAGTTGGCTTACACCTTCGCACTAGCCACTTACTTTATGGCGTGCTGTCTGATATGTGTACTGTACAGTATACTGTAATCTCTCAAACCAGTTTTGCATTCTGCTCACTCATGCAAAAAAAAAACGCTAGCGATTGCCAGGTTAACAGCTCTGCTCTACTTTCACTAAGGCACTCCGCCCCACCTCATATCCCATGTATCCTTCTGCTCCTCAATGACTCATATGCCTCCCCTCCCACAGTGGTGTGGTTCATGTAGCACAGTAAAAGGCATAGACATGGGAAATATAGAATGGGCAGCTAGAGTTCTCTGTTTCAAGTGCTGCTAATACATAGCCCATCTAAACATGACCATAGAAATAGAATCAAGATAGTTTATTTCTATGAACATGACTGATTGCATGATTGATAAACGTTGTGTATTATGACTCACAGAGTTCCTAAACAATTGGATTTAAACACCTTGAACGTTACATTTGACTCTGGAATGGACCATTTTTTATAAATTACGCAAATACACAACTGTTAGCTACAGGTAACTGCGAAATAATGAAAACACTTGAGTAAATGAGGGATACAAAGTATATAGAAAACAGGTGCTTCCACACAGGTGTGGTTCCTGAGTTAATTAAGCAGTTAACAGCCCATTATGCTAATTGTCATGTATACAAATGTCGGGCAGGCCAGTATTTTGGCCATTTGGCCCATCATCAGGGCACGAGTGGTCACTGAATGGTTTGATGATCATGATAATGATGTAAACCATATGTCATGACCGTCTTAGTCACCAGATGTCAACCCAATTGAACACTTGTGGGAGATTCCAGAGCGATGCCTGAGACAGCATTTTCCACCAACATCAACAAAACACCAAATTATGGAATTTCTGGTGGAATCTATGCCAATGTGCATTGAAGCTGTTCTGGCTCGCCGTGGCCCAATGCCCTATTAAGACACGTTATGTTGGTGTTTCCTTTATTTAGGCAGTTACCTCTACCCAGTGAGGATGTCAGCTCTATATTCTACTTCTAGAAGAATTTTGAGTCCCTGTTTGATGATGGTGGTTCATGCACAAGAACACTGAGGGCCGATTCCTCTGCCCAGGCATTGCTGACATCAGATTTTTACAATGCCTGGATTGGTATTTTACTGCATCATATGCTACAGCAATCTGTCAGTCAATGACACAGTCGATGACGTGGCATGCAACCATTGGTTTATGCACGTAACGTTTGAACAGGGGTATGTGACCTGCATCACTCTAGTCCCTTGTCAGCTGACTCCACACAGAATCTTTAATATGTAGTATATAATACAAGGCCATGGAAATATGAATCTTAAAATATGGTCCCGATATCTGTATTTTTATGTTCTTCTAAAATGTACCTACAACAATGCGTAAAAAATGCACTAGGCATATTTTTGGGAGATGACCAAATGTACATATTTTTCACAATTGTACATTTACAGTATGTACAATATATCAATAGGCATGTATGATGTCTGTCGACAGAGCTCTGTCCAAAAAGGTTCACCTTTCAGAAGGATTTTAAATTAACATCCCTCCCTCCGTCTCCCTCAGTTCTATAATCTCATCATTCTCTCCACTTCACAGAAAGTTAAATGATAGGCAAACGACCTCAATATTCCAATCTCTCTTTAGATAAGTGTCATCCCATGAGTGGTTGAAACTGACCATCCATTTTAGGTCTGATGGGGTTGACTGGTGAAACTAGGAACATGTCGATAGCTCACCTTGCCCACACCCAAAGAGCCTAGTGGGATAGCAATGGGATTTGTATCATCAGGTTTCAAAATGGCTACCTGGACTAAAGTGTTGAGTTGAGCGAGTCCTCTTTTTGTTTACACACACCAGCTGTAAAATGTCCTTTGGTTTTGAAGGTGATGGTTATAATCATCTTGAAAGAGGGAAGAACAAGAAGAAAAAAAACGTTTTGATTTCAAAGAGTGAGAGTGAGAGAGAGAGAGAATAAAAGATTCCTCTGGCATCTGATGGTGTGAGTGGTACGTAGGACTTGGGTGCCTATGTACAGCTAGCCAGTCCAACCCAGTCAGAATCCAGTCGGATCCAATGTAAACCAGTCTGATCCGGATCCGTTTTCCCTGCTGACAGTGTAGGTCCAGGACCTCAGGGTGCCGGGCAGTCTGTCACACCCAGGTGGGTTCCAGGGCCCTAGGAAGGCGGCTGCACTCCTGCCTGCAGGGCCATCCATGGTTTGAGGGGAGGCGGCAGAGCCCCTTCCTCATCCCTTGGCTGGAGACCTCTCAGCTCAAACCCCTCCTGTAGGTTCACACATCCCTCCCCACGGACCCAACTGCCTCCGTTCAGACTCACACTCAGGTTGGAAGAGTCCCAGGGCCATGCAGCGGTGTTTGGATCCTGCATGGGTGGGTGCTGCTGCTCTCTCTCCTCTCCGCAGACCTCCATCTAGCTTTCGGGGGCCGCGGCGGAGGTTGGGGCTCTCGGGGCCCCTCCTCCAACTCCTCAGGCCACTGCAGGGTTCTTTGCCCACGGACGGTGCCCCTGGGCTGGGTGCACCTGCCACCTATAGCCCCTTTCGTGGCGCTGGGGTCTGGAGAATGGGCTGCCATACGCGGTGTGGCCTCTAGAAGGAGCTGGTGGGGGGAGTATGGGGTGAAGGCTGGATGGGATGAGAAAGATGAGGTGGACAGCTGCTGGGGGTCAAGGGTCACTTCCTGCAGGGCAGAGAGGGCTGGAGGAATGGCCTCCCAGGGGGGCGCACTGTCTACTGAAAAAGGAGGAGACTCACACTACAGGTTGATACGCAGTGACAAGCACACACACATGCAGGCAAGTACACACACACACACACACACACACACACACCTACAAAGCTGATCGTTTTGCCTATGAATAGATAATGATAAAGACACGATATATATCTTCATCCACACCCAGATCTCTGTTCACACACATACAGCTACAATATCATCACCAGGACAGTCAGGACTATAAAGATATAGATCATTATGTCAGCATCCCAAATGGCACCCTATCCCCTATATAATGCACTACTTTTTTTTACCAGAGCCCTATGGGGGAATACGGGTGCCATTTGGGATGCACATTGTGTGTGACAAGAGTAACTTTCTGTGAGTGAAGAGGTGTGTGTGCATATGTGAGGACGGCCCTGGCCAACACTGAGAGCAGTTTCACGCTGCTGAGAGTGCACTTCACTGCACACTCAACCGTGGTGGTGGTCCTCTTCAGACCTGATTGTTTTTTCTACTGAGACCACCAGAACCAAGCACAAGCCTGATTGTCTCAACAGAAAAAAACAGATCTTACCATACACACTGATACAGACACATGCAGTGACAGACACACACATGTAGGATATATGCACACATGCCAGCATGCACACACATAGAGTGGGGCAAAAAAGTATTTAGTCAGCCACCCACTTAAAAATATGAGAGAGGCCTGTAATTTTCATCATAGGTACACTTCAAATATGACAGACAAAATGAGAAAAAAAATCCAGAAAATCACATTGTAGGATTTTTAATGAATTTACTTGCAAATTATGGTGGAAAATAAGTATTTGGTCACCTACAAACTGTGAGCCAGATTTCTGGCTCTCACAGACCTGTAACTTCGTCATTAAGAGGCTCCTCTGTCCGTCACTCGTACCTGTATTAATGGCACCTGCTTGAACTTGTTATCAGTATAAAAGACACCTGTCCACAACCTCAAACAGTCACACTCCAAACTCCACTATGGCCAAGACCAAAGAGCTGTCAAAGGACACCAGAAACAAAATTGTAGACCTGCACCAGGCTGGGAAGACTGAATCTGCAATAGGCAAGCAGCTTGGTTTGAAGAAATCAACTGTCGGAGCAATTATTAGGAAATGGAAGACATACAAGACCACTGATAATCTCCCTCGATCTGGGGCGTGTGGTCAAAATGATTACAAAAATCCCAGAACCACAAGGGGGGGACCTAGTGAAGGACCTGCTGAGAGCTGGGACCAAAGTAACAAAGCCTACCATCAGTAACACACTACGCCGCCAGGGACTCAAATTCTGCAGTGCCAGACGTGTCCCCCTGCTTGAGCCAGTACATGTCCAGGCCTGTCTGAAGTTTGCTAGAGAGCATTTGGATGATCCAGAAGAAGATTGGGAGAATGTCATATGGTCAGATGAAACCAAAATATAACTTTTTGGTAAAAACTCAACTCGTCGTGTTTGGAGGACAAAGAATGCTGAGTTGCATCCAAAAAACACCATAACTACTTTGAAGCATGGGGGTGGAAACATCATGCTTTGGGGCTGTTTTTCTGCAAAGGGTCCAGGACGACTGATCCATGTAAAGGAAAGAATGAATGGGGCCATGTATCATGAGATTTTGAGTGAAAACCTCCTTCCATCAGCAAGGGCATTGAAGATGAAAGGTGGCTGGGTCTTTCAGCATGACAATGATCCCAAACACACCGCCCGGGCAACGAAGGAGTTGCTTCGTAAGAAGCGTTTCTAGGTCCTGGAGTGGCCTAGCCAGTCTCCAGATCTCAACCCCATAGAAAATCTTTGGAGGGAGTTGAAAGTCTGTGTTGCCCAGCAACAGCCCCAAAACATCACTGCTCTGTCATTGCCCAAAAGGCTATATAACAAAGTATTGAGTTAAACTTTTATTGACCAAATACTTATTTTCCACCATAATTTGCAAAAAAAATCATAAAAAATCCAACAATGTGATTTTCTGGATTTTTTTTCTCATTTTGTCTGTCATAGTTGAAGTGTACCTATGATGAAAATTACAGGCCTCTCTCATCTTTTTAAGTGGGAGAACTTGCACAATTGGTGGCTGACTATTTTCCCCACTGTAGGATACATGCCCGCACACACACTTGCACAAACTCACACACGCACGCACACAAACACACACACAGGTTTAAATTAGAGTCAGAATGGAGAGAAAGACGTGCAGATTTACACGAACCGTGTCTTTAGAGTGGCCCATTAGGAAGAAATAGGGGGAACTTAGCGTGTCACTTTTCATGCACATGGAGAGGTTGGAAGGTACCATTCCTAAGGGAAGGGGAGAAAAAGCCTATACCAATCATTAGAGTTAAAGCAGGGGTTAAAAATAGACCCTTTCACAACTGTTAGCTCACAAAGTATAGTTTGATATGCAGAAAGCATCGGCAGAAGACTGGGCATTGGTTATACTTGAGAGAAATACAGAGAACAGAAGAATATTGACAAAAGATCAGACATAAAGTAAGATGCTGTTTGAATGTCGGGTTATGGAAGCAGATTGAATTAGCTAAAGCTTTTGTTGTATCAGTTAATGTGTATTTCAGGTTCCACAGGGCAGCAGCAGTAAGAGCAGGTAGTTATAAAAAATGTGAGGTATTATCTGCTGTTAATAGCAAACATCATGGTTAGGGCTGTGGAGGTCATACAATTTTGTCAGCCAGTAACTGTCATGCAAATAACTGCTGGTCTCACGGTAATTGACCACTAATTAACATAAACACTTTTAGCATCTCCGGGCTTCCACGCATTACCTACAAGCCACTGATGAAGACCGTTTGGAAAATCTACATTTGAAAAAGTTTCATAAATGCATTTAATATAGCCAACACCATCACAATAAATTATATATTTTAAGCAGGTCTAAAGAAACATGATTTGAAGAAAATGTAGCCTATTTCAGAAGAACAGACTAGCATATTCTGAGTTGTCCTCATCTTAGGCCCTGATCTGGCTATGCCATATAGCTGTGGTTTCAGGGCCTAACATTTAGCAGATAAGATTTGCTTATAATTCCCGTAGCATTACTTATATTATTTTATAGTAAAAAGAATACAACTGAAAATAGCTGAATAAAATAGAAGGGATATATTTTTTTAATGATTTCTGATGGAGTGCGCACATGCGGCTATTCTGTGTTGAGAAGTTAACAAAATGATAATTTGAAACAGTTTCTCCTATATGCTTAATTCAGAGTTATTTATGAAACTGTATGTCACACTCTGACCATTATTTACGTTGTTTGTTTCTATGTTTTGTTTGGTCAGGGTGTGATATGAGTGGGCATTCTATGTTGCATGTCTAGTTAGTCTGTTTCTATGTGTTTTGGCCTGATATGGTTCTCAATCAGTGGCAGGTGTTTGTCGTTGTCTCTGATTGGGAACCATATTTAGGTAGCCTGTTTTCTATTGTGGTTCGTGGGTTATTGTCTATGTGTAGTTGCCTGTGTATGCACTCGTTGTCATAGCGTCACGTTCGTTTACATTTTTTTAAAGTGTTCTTCGTGTTTTTCGTCATTCAATAAAAGAATGGATTCACACCACAACTTTGGTCTACTCCATACAACGATCGTGACAGTATGGTGCGACTCTAATGATGATTTGAAAAAAGACGCATGAAAGGCCTAGTTGTTAATGAAAGATTAATGAGGTGTGTGCGCTCTGCTCTGCTTCTTGCGCAGGCTGCACACACTTCATCTGTCTATCGTTCACAATTTGACAAGCACTTGATAATATTCTCAGCCATCAGACTTTTCTCAATTTAATCTTGTCTTTACATATACTAAATAATATGTGTGAAATTAGTTTTAATTTAGAATGGGCCATTTTCATGCACCTGTTAAAGACCACCTATAATGCACTTAAATAGTGTGGTAGAATTATATACATGATTTGATAACAAAAGAGAAAAGGTACAATTATGGGTTCATTCCTTGTTCTGGTAAAATGCATTCTATATTGTATAGGGCAGGAAGAAGTTAAAGGTCATAGGGGACACTAAAAATGCAGACACATAGACGCTTAAGACTAGCTGGACATACAAGGATCAAAGAGGTTGCCTAAGGACGGGGTCAGCCAAATGACTAACTGATGGATTGCAGGCATCAATCACATCACAGGGGACACAAGTCTGTTTGATCTTAGATAACCATATGAAGTGAAGGCGACCAGGGCAGCTGAACACACTAAAAACTAGAGACACCCACAAAAGGGACACAGGGTTAATTACAGGGTCTGAGCACAGGCCACAGGAAGGGGGGATATAAATGATTGTTAGGTCAAAGGAAGGGTCTTGACATCATATAATCTGGCCGAAAGCAGATGTGGGCGTTACTGGGCTGAACAAGCAGGACGTAAAGATTGGAATGTAAGGGTATTTGCATTGGTGGATGAACTGATAATGTATGGAAGGAGATAAAAAGGAGAGCGAGAGCTCTGGAGGTTGTGTGTTCCGCGGATCGCTCCGACTTATCATACGGGTGTATTAAAAGTCTATATTGATTTTCACAAAGTTCCTGGTTGTGTCGTATTTGAACTGATTTGCCACTACAGATTTGGCGAGCGTTGCCAGGAGAATCAGGGACTAAAGACGTTATTGGCTGACCGTGGGATCTTTGGGGCAATCTGGCAAGACAAGGGTGGCCGCCCAGCTAAACAAGGTAAGCAAAGTTCTTACAATAGCTGAAATGTCTGTGTAGATTGCCACAAAGGATCCGGTAGCAGCAGGGGGAGCGTCAAGTAGGTCTCTCTCTCAAATTTCCTAAAAACTATAGAAACGAAATAACTTTTTGAAAATTCAATGAATTGCATGTGTGTGGGTGTAAGCTTGGAAATCATAATGAATGTGCATGCATGTTTGGTAAATAAATAAGCGGGGGCTGTGAACTTCGCTGGCGTAGGGTGCGTGATTCGGACGGCACCCCTCGTTGAGTCATTCGCAGGGGACTGTTGTGTGAGCTGACTAGTGCGAGTGTTTAGCGCTCTCTGGCTGAGTGGTTGGAATCAGCGTCTGTTTATATGTTTAGAAAATAGATAAGTAGTAAGATAGATAAAATATTCATGGCTACCACTTCAAGGAAAAGGTCTGTACGGATGGGTATTTAGTAAATAGATACACATGGCTACCGCTTTGAAATGAAGGACTGTTACGGGTGAATATTTAGAAAGAACGTTAGCCTGATTGTGCGACGTTCATCTGAAAAAGGAAATCCTGCGATACTGCTTCAAAATATTTACCAGAAGGTCTGTATGGGTAAGGTTACTTTATTGATAAGTAATACTGCGATACCGCTTCAAAATATTTACCAGAAGGTCTGTATGGGTAGGCTACTTTATTGATAAGTAGATAGGGAAATATTCGTGGCTACCGCTCTATGAAAGAGGTCTGAAAACGGACAAATATTTAAAACACAGGAAGAACGCCAGCCTGATTGTGCGACGTTCAACTGAAAAAGGAAATCCTGCGAATATAAAACGCTCCGTCTAGCTAAACGGGGGTTTATAAACAGTAGGTCGCGCCACGATATTGCTCTAACGTAGAATAAAGATCAATACGGGGTGGATGAATAAGATATGAAGACAAGCTGATCCGATTAGACAGTAGTCTTGTCATGTCATAAAAATCATATAGGATAATACCTGTTTATGTAGAGGAAGTGAATTAAACTAGGGATAATTTATAGGTCATTTTTAGGTTAAAAAAACGAAGGGTATGTGTGAAAAATCCCATAGGATAATACCAGCTTATGTAGAGGAAGTATGTACCCACCAGGTACAACCCTAACTCTGTAAACTCTGTAAACAAGGGCACCCTCATAGACGTCATCCTGACCAACTGGCCCTCCAAATATACCTCTGCTGTCTTCAACCAGGATCTCAGCGATCACTGCCTCATCGCCTGTATCCGCCACGGAGCCGCAGTCAAACGACCACCCCTCATCACTGTCAAACGCTCCCTAAAACACTTCTGTGAGCAGGCCTTTCTAATCGACCTGGCCCGGGTATCCTGGAAGGACATTGACCTCATCCCGTCAGTTGAGGATGCATGGTCATTCTTTAAAAGTAACTTCCTCACCATTTTAGATAAGCATGCTCCGTTCAAAAAATGCAGAACCAAGAACAGATTTGGTTCACTCCAGACCCTTGGTTCACTCCAGACCTGACTGCCCTCGACCAGCACAAAAACATCCTGTGGCGGACTGCAATAGCATCGAATAGCCCCCGTGATATGCAACTGTTCAGGGAAGTCAGGAACCAATACACGCAGTCAGTCAGGAAAGCTAAGGCCAGCTTCTTCAGGCAGAAGTTTGCATCCTGTAGCTCCAACTCCAAAAAGTTCTGGGACACTGTGAAGTCCATGGAGAACAAGAGCACCTCCTCCCAGCTGCCCACTGCACTGAGGCTAGGAAACACGGTCTCCACCGATAAATCCATGATTATCGAAAACTTCAATAAGCACTTCTCAACGGCTGGCCATGCCTTCCGCCTGGCTACTCCAACCTCGGCCAACAGCTCCGCCCCCCCCGTAGCTCCTCACCCAAACCTCTCCAGGTTCTCCTTTACCCAAATCCAGATAGCAGATGTTCTGAAAGAGCTGCAAAACCTGGACCCGTACAAATCAGCTGGGCTTGACAATCTGGACCCGCTATTTCTGAAACTATCTGCCGCCATTGTCGCAACCCCTATTACCAGCCTGTTCAACCTCTCTTTCATATCGTCTGAGATCCCCAAGGATTGGAAAGCTGCCGCAGTCATCCCCCTCTTCAAAGGGGGAGATACCCTGGACCCAAACTGTTACAGACCTATATCCATCCTGCCCTGCCTATCTAAGGTCTTCGAAAGCCAAGTCAACAAACAGGTCACTGACCATCTCGAATCCCACCGTACCTTCTCCGCTGTGCAATCTGGTTTCCGAGCCGGTCACGGGTGCACCTCAGCCACACTCAAGGTACTAAACGATATCATAACCGCCATCGATAAAAGACAGTACTGTGCAGCCGTCTTCATCGACCTCGCCAAGGCTTTCGACTCTGTCAATCACCATATTCTTATCGGCAGACTCAACAGCCTCGGTTTTTCGGATGACTGCCTTACCTGGTTCACCAATTACTTTGCAGACAGAGTTCAGTGTGTCAAATCGGAGGGCATGCTGTCCGGTCCTCTGGCAGTCTCTATGGGGGTGCCACAGGGTTCAATTCTCGGGCCAACTCTTTTCTCTGTGTATATCAATGATGTTGCTCTTGCTGCGGGCGATTCCCTGATCCACCTCTACGCAGACAACACCATTCTATATACTTTCGGCCCGTCATTGGACACTGTGCTATCTAACCTCCAAACGAGCTTCAATGCCATACAGCACTCCTTCCTTGGCCTCCAACTGCTCTTAAACGCGAGTAAAACCAAATGCATGCTTTTCAACCGATCGCTGCCTGCACCCGCATGCCCGACTAGCATCACCACCCTGGATGGTTCCGACCTTGAATATGTGGACATCTATAAGTACCTAGGTGTCTGGCTAGACTGCAAACTCTCCTTCCAGACCCACATCAAACATCTCCAATCGAAAATCAAATCAAGAGTCGGCTTTCTATTCCGCAACAAAGCCTCCTTCACTCACGCTGCCAAGCTTACCCTAGTAAAACTGACTATCCTACCGATCCTCGACTTCGGCGATGTCATCTACAAAATGGCTTCCAACACTCTACTCAGCAAACTGGATGCAGTCTATCACAGTGCCATCCGTTTTGTCACTAAAGCACCTTATACCACCCACCACTGCGACTTGTATGCTCTAGTCGGCTGGCCCTCACTACATATTCGTCGCCAGACCCACTGGCTCCAGGTCATCTACAAGTCCATGCTAGGTAAAGCTCCGCCTTATCTCAGTTCACTGGTCACGATGGCTACACCCATCCGTAGCACGCGCTCCAGCAGGTGTATCTCACTGATCATCCCTAAAGCCAACACATCATTTGGCCGCCTTTCGTTCCAGTACTCTGCTGCCTGTGACTGGAACGAATTGCAAAAATCACTGAAGTTGGAGACTTTTATCTCCCTCACCAACTTCAAACATCAGCTATCCGAGCAGCTAACCGATCGCTGCAGCTGTACATAGTCTATAGGAAAATAGCCCACCCATTTTCACCTACCTCATTCCCATACTGTTTTTATACTGTTTTTATTTATTTATTTTTCTGCTCTTTTGCACACCAATATCTCTACCTGTACATGACCATCTGATCATTTATCACTCCAGTGTTAATCTGCAAAATTGTATTATTCGCCTACCTCCTCATGCCTTTTGCACACATTGTATATAGACTGCCCATTTTTTTCTACTGTGTTATTGACTTGTTAATTGTTTATTCCATGTGTAACTCTGTGTTGTCTGTTCACACTGCTATGCTTTATCTTGGCCAGGTCGCAGTTGCAAATGAGAACTTGTTCTCAACTAGCCTACCTGGTTAAATAAAGGTGAAATAAATAAAAAAATAATAAATAAAGTTAGGTAATGAACTGGTTTGTTTTTAGGTAAAAACAAAAGTATTGAGTGAATTAATGGAATTGAACGAATGAATGAGAAAGATGTTGTAATACAATTCTGTGTGAGGATAGAACCAAGTTAGGGACAAGTCGGATGTGGTTAGACGGAACGTCCAGAAGAGGGGGTGCGCAACCCTCCTGTGACCGAATATATATATATATAGTTGACTTCTTCTGACTGGCCAAAAGTGATCCTCTATCAGCTTAATACATGTACAGAGTGATCCCTATCATAGTTTAAATACTATTAGGTAGAGGGAACAAAAGTAAGGAACATCAAAATAAAATAAGCGATTGCGGTAAGAAAGAAGCATTACCCGGATAGTATAAAACGGATGCGAAGTAGAAAGAGAGAGATTAAAAATTATACTATAACGTTAAAATAAATCTAGGTGGTCTAGAATAACGTGAGAAGTATAGATCACGAGCCTCGTAAACAAAATAGGAAGCTGCCATTTAAAAACAGTCTTAGGAATTAAATAGTAAAATAGGCTAAAATAGATAATAGCAAGCGGATAAATAGAGAGATAAGAAAGTGCATTATATTATAAATAAGCTGAATTAATAGTATAAGCAAAGATAAAAACACAATGATATTTGAGGTGCTGTACTAGAATATTTGAGAAAGTAGGGTAGATCGGTCTTGGGAAATAGTAAATAAAGTGTAATAAGGCGATGGGAG
Organism: Oncorhynchus gorbuscha; assembly: GCF_021184085.1. Lineage (NCBI taxonomy): Eukaryota > Metazoa > Chordata > Actinopteri > Salmoniformes > Salmonidae > Oncorhynchus > Oncorhynchus gorbuscha. Next base: position 51,668,817 of record NC_060187.1, on the reverse strand, counting down.
TGTTTAGGGAAAATAAATAGTGGCATGGAAACAAATGTAGTTTCTCCCTGGAATATAGAGATAGCGAAATGTAGTGGAGCCGTAGAGACGCTGAAAGACGCGAACGTTAATTCTACCAATTCAATTTGGATATGAAGGAGTAGACCGTATAATGTAGGGCAACATTACCCGGTAAACAGGATAAATAAAATAATGAATTGGAACAATCACATAAAACCATAACACGAAGCTTAACTTAACATTCCATCATCAGAAATACATTACGATGGGGGACAGATATGATTCTGCTTGCCCTTGTAAATAGTGCGAGTGCTTTACAAAGCTATAGAAAATTAGTGTAAGATGACACTTTTCAAAAGAACAGCGGCTGATCGTTCTAAGGTTAAAATGAATGGAGTTTTCTCCAAGCGGTGTATAGTCTCTGATTGATCAAAAAGTGGTTCATAGAGAGTACAGTTTATATGTGATGAAAAACGTACTAGATTACGTTTTACCTAACTTCTAGTAAGGTACCGATGTAATTTACAAATAGCCCCACTTGGAGTCGTTTTGTATTAAAATGGTGGTTTCAATGGCGATTGAATGCGTGGAGGAAGTTGTTGTTATTGTTAAAATACGGAGAATAAACGTATATGAAGGATTGCAGAACGTGGAGAAGGTGGTTGAAAGAAGAGCAAATTGTAGGGTATGGGTGGTTTTCAATTACTAAGGATAGGACCATACAGATGGCCGAGCAGGGAGGAATTGTACGTTCTGTGCATGGCTGGAGCTTTTATTGCATGCTTGGGAAAAGTGAGGGGATTTTTTAGCAGCTTGCTGATTTAGAAGATGGCATGGTAAATGTTAACGACATGTACATTTCTTTTCCAGAAGAAAATGAGTTACATGTTCAATGGTTTTTTCAATTCAGTTTTAGACTGGGTATGCAGAAGGATGGAAGTGCTTTTGAAAGTGTGGTTAAGATGTTTCTAAAGAAAAGAGAGTATGCCCTGAACTAAGAATTTCCCGTGAAGACTGATCAACTTCACTAGAAATTGTTGGAACAGGTGGGATTTAATTATAAAATGATTGAGTAATACCAGTTTCTATTCAAAGTGTAACATTACTTTGAAATTCCATTATATCCTTGGGAAAAGGATGAAGAGTTGTAATCTTGAATTGACTAGTTATTCCAATAGGTTTATTTATATTTAACATGGGGTTATAGAAGAAAATATCAGTTCCCTGGGGTTATGGTCATTGGGTAAGTACAAAATGTGCTTTGTTCTTTCTGCATATAAAATATAAAATGGAAAAATATGTTAACAAGGGATAACAGTTACGTCAAATAGTTAATTGAGGTAGGATTCTCTGCAAGGGTTATGTTGATAACTATATCATCTGTAGCTCAATTGAGAGATTGCCAGTAGAATAAGGGAGTTGTAATGGAAATGTAATGTCAGAATGCATTAATGCTTGGGAGAGACTATCATCACACCAAGTGTGTGGAACTCAAGCCCCCCTACTGGCTGAATTAGTGAAGGACAACTGTGTCTGATGACCTGTGAACTGTATCTGGAATGATATGTGTCTGGGAGAAGAAAGACTAAAGGGGATTGAGGTAATGACCTTTTAGTATCAGGCCACTCATCACAGAAAAACAGAGGCAAAAAGGTGCATGATAAAATTGATGTTACTGGTACTAAAAGTTTTTAGTATAATGTTAATTATTAAAGGTATGATGAACTAAATTGAGTAGGTAAAATTTGAGTTAAAGTAAACACTAAGGACTGTTATCCTGAATATTGGATTGGACAATTTATAAACAACATTTAGTGATGTTTTGAATATGGGAAAACTCTGGAAACTAATCCTGAGATAGGTTGGTTGACAGAACTTGCAGAATATTAGAATAAGGGTTTTTGTTTATTTTATTTTACAATATCATTGTAATTGGAGTGATACATTGGAATGACATAAGTAATTGAATAAAAAGTATAGTCTGTTGTGTGATAACACCCAAGGATGAAGAAGACATTACAAATAGTGATAATTTATTGCAAATATGCAGTTATTATAATTTACTTTACTATTTTTCTTGTTTGGTACATTTATTTCTGTTTTGAGGAAAATAAGAGTCTGAGGGGAGACTGATATAAATTGACTAAAAATGATTTGAGAATGTTTAAGTATGTATCAAACTATGGAATGAAATTAGGAGTAGTGACTTATGTGTTATGGGTTAGAAAAACTATAACTACATTGGGGATTCATATGAAGGTTATGATTACAAGGGGGTTGTTATTTCTAGAAACAATGTGTATTGATAGACAAGATAATTGACAGTTGGTCTTGTGAAAATATAGGGACAATTTTAAAGATAAATAGAACATTACACATACCTAGATTATGGTAAAAGTAATAAGTAGTGACATTTTGAAGAAGCTTAGGACTTAGTTTTGTTAGGATTGGATATTCTTTCAACTGGAAGACACTTGACTGATTGCATGATATTATTACAGCAGTTGCTGTAGGGACCATAATTTGGATATCATTATGAATATTTTTGTGACAAGAGGCCAGGTATTTAAGACAGAATGTTTACATAACAGAATGTTTACATAGGGCTGTTATTTAAGAAAGTCTGTTGTCAGGAAATAACCCATGTGTTAGTTGTGTATGTTCCCAGGACAAGAGCACAGTAAGATGCCAGATGGAAGGGCATGGGTTGAATTCATGGTGTACATCAAGATACACCAGGCTGGGGATATACTTCTTACAGCACCTGCAGTGGTAAAGATCGTCATGTCTCTCTTTGATGGGTGCATAAGTTTCACAAGAAGTAAGGTCCAGCTGAATAATGGGTGAGCTTGAAAACACCATGACAGAGGACGTGAAACAAAACAAAAGAGAGAGAGAGAGACTAGATTCTACTGTAGACATACTGGGTTGAGTTTGGGGGTTATTTGTTTTATTTGATAATGTATCATGTGAATAAGGATAGATGGTAGTTGTACTCAGTGTTGAATTACTTCAAGAATAAATAATGTTGATTAAGGTTATGCACAGGCTTATCAGTTGATATAGAGCAAATAGGGAACTAAGTAAAAATGAAATGATTTGGGAACACCTCTCAGAACCTGTGGCCGAAAGGGGAAGACTGGATAAAAGCATGAGGAAGCTAATTAGGGCCTCCATTTTTGTAGAGTCCAGCAGAAACACATCCTGGAAGCATAGTCAGGTGAAGAGAGAGTGGGAATTGTCATGGTCTTAGATTTCAGTATTTATGAATACAGTCATGCATAACACATAACATTGTCAATACTGTTATGGTGTGTTTTTTGTTTTCTAAGTCTTTTGTTTAGGAAACCAGATGGAGAAGGGTTTTCCAGCTTCAGCTGGAATGTCAGTTTGTGTGATGAGTGATGGAAGTAAGAGAATGTATGGTGTAAACATAGAACAGAGGCCATAAGTCTTTCAGTATGAATGCCCCACAGAAAGAAGGGAGAAACCTGAACCAGGACGAGAGGTTCCACATCGGATGATCCAAGGGGACCAGAAGGACCTCTCTCAGTGGTACCAGGAGATCCAGTCTACGTTCGAGTGTTCTGGAGGAAGTGGGATCAGCCGAGGAGAGAAATACCCTACGAGGTGGCAACAGCCACAATCACGGCCGTCCAAGTGAAAGGAAGCAAGACGTGGTATCATCTAAACCACTGTACCTGAGTCCCGACGGACGGAAGGACACAACCATACAAAGATGAGGACACAGAGGATGCTGATTCACCAGAGAGGAGCCCGGAGGGAGCAGTGGAATCGATCAAAGCGCCGGGGAGGAATCAAGAAAATGGCAGACCAGATACAACGAGTGCATCAGCTAACACACTCAGAAGAAGCATCAGGGGGAAAAGGGCCTGAAAAGTAAAGAGACAAATGACCAAAGTCTCCTCCAGTATGGCCAGAAGGCCCAGAAGTGGGGGGAGGGGGGGTAACATGTCTGCTACTACTGATGATATACCTGTTGGGGCAGACCTCCTTGACAGAAGCCCTCTACAGTGGGACCCTGAGGTATCGCCTAAAGAATGGGAACATCTCTTCCCTGAAATGGATGCCTTCCCAGATGGAAGCCAGGTTCGGCCTGAGGGAGGAACAACAAGTGAAGAAAGTGGAGGAGGAGCACCAACCAAGAGCAGAGGGAGAAATCCTGCAAGATGAAAGAAATGGGGATTTCCCTACAATTGACTTTTCAGCTCTTACCTGATCTCCATAATGAACCATTGGAATTAGGACCATGAAAGAACAGTGACAAGGACAGAGTAAGAGCAACTGAGGACAATATGAAGATGATGCACGCACTCACAATCAAGATAAATGATAAAAGCAGGAAGAGAAGAGAGGAATCTGTCGAACGAGGTAAAAATACAGGACCTGTTGATAGGTTTAAGTTTCATGTTCCGCCACAAATTCTAACAGAACCAGGGGAACAGAGGACAGTTTCTGTATGGAAGAAGAAATCTGTACCGGAGGAGCCACTCTGTGGATGGAAGCGTCATATAACAAAGGGAGAAGCTGTTTGGGACCTCAAAGGATGTGACCTGACACTAACCAAATGTGTGGAAGGCTGGGAGTTTATCATGAACAAGATAACACCAGCAGAAGGTGAAGAATTTGAAATTGAAATAGCAAGAACAGGACTGAGTGAAGGAAACAGTTACGAATATGTTGAATTGGGTCCTGTGCCAGCACCTGGACAGGGGCGGCTGTTGACGACCAGGGTGATGACAACAAAGGTGGAGGCTGCTGTAACGACCACAGCAACTACCACTGAGATGACACCAACTGCTCTTACCAAGCAGATCATGGCAATCACAAAGACACCTGACACATCAGAGCCAAAAGTTTTTTTTTGAGATTTGGAATTATTTTTCAAACTCTAGTGACTTACCTCAAGACAAGAACATTGCCAAGATGACAGATATAGATGTATCAGACTCAGAATCGTTCAATGACACCACACAGGAAGAAGAGGTGAAAAACGAATGGTACAGATGGGCTGAGTATATAGCAAACAGGCACAGAATGGACAATTGTATATTGTGTAGTAAGTCACCTTTGTCGGATCTTATGACAGTACCTGAATCTGCATCGTTTGAAGAAATGTGTTAAATATAAAATGTTCAATGTTCAGAGAAAGTATTCTATTCCGTTGTGTGATATAGAATGTAGGATTGCCCATGGGAGCACTAAAGGAAGAACCATGTTGAACGTGACTGGGTTGAGAGACAAGGATTGTGCTGATTATAACATTAAAACTGAATTACATGGACCTCAATTAGACAGGAGTACTGTGATTAATGGAATATATGAATGTTTTTACAGCCATAACACTGAAGGTATTGATGTAGGTAACACCACTGTAGAATGTGATACTATTTGGGTACTAGAGACTACAGGGGTTGATAGCGAATATAAAAGGGTTGTGTGGTAAAAACAAACTGTTGAATGTACTGCCAGATGGATGGATTGGGTCTTTGTACCTTAGTTAGAGCAATTCAACAGGTAACCATTATTAAATCACCCCATGATGACTATGTTAACTCTAGAGTTAAGAGGGCGTATGAGAAAGACGCTGAGGTATACTTTGATGCAATTGGACAGCCTAGAGGGGTGCCTTGGGAGTTCAAGGCAAGAGATGTAGTTAAATCTGGATTTGAAGCAATATTTTTGTGGATAACACCAAATAAGAACTTAGAGTGGATTAATTATATATACTATAACCAACAGAGATTCATTAACTATACTGACTTGGCTCTAACGGCGTTGGGGGTCCAGATACAGGCTACCAGTAAAATGTCTTGGCAAAATAGAAAGGCTCTCAATTGGCTTTTGGCAGAGAAGGGTGGAGTTTGTGTTATATTCGGGGATGATTGTTGCACCTTTATTCCCAATAACACTGCGCCTAATGGATCCTTTGCAATCGCTATGGCTAAACTTAAAGGGTTAAGAGAAGAGGTTAAGGAAAATGCTGGGGTGGACTCTCATGTTTGGGATTGGTTGGACTTAGCATTGGGGAAATGGGGAGCCATGTTTGCTAGGATGACCTTTATGCTAGGAGGGGGTTATTGGCTCTGGGTATTGTGTTTTACCCTGGGTGAAATCACTTGTGATCCAGACAACGGTTAAACAGATGTTTGTAAGTAGAGCTGACACTCTGGTGATAGTTAATCCTGTGCCGGGTAGGCCAGGCCACTATACTGATGGGAATGGACAGTTATGCAATGTAGGAGGTGGTTATACTTGCCAGGGTTTTCATAAGGATGGTTTCCATGTATATGCTGACATTCCAAAGTCATAGGACAGTCAACTGATACGTATCCACAAAAAGGGTCACTTCCGTAGTAAGTACGACAGGTGCTATGTAAGGTTTTTAATGTATATACTTTTGTTTACGGCCTTGTGTTGTAGTATGTTTTGTTGAATGTTTTTATAGGTATATCGATGAATATATCTGGGTTGTCTTTTAATTAAAAGTTACTTTTGCCTTCTGAATATTAGGTTAAATTCAAAAACATGTAGGAAACAGTGGGATATTGTCACGCCTTGGTCATTGTATCTTGTGTTTTTGTTATATGTTTGGGTAGGCCAGGGTGTGACATGGGTTTATATGTTGTATTTCGTATTGGGGTTTGTATTAATTAGGAGTGTGTATTAGTAGGGGTGTGTCTAGTTAGGCTTGGCTGCCTGAGGCGATTCCTAATTGGAGTCAGCTGATTCTAGTTGTCTCGGATTGGGAACCGTATTTAGGTAGCCTGAGTGCGCGTTGTATTTCGTGGGTGATTGTACCTGTCTTTGTGTTTGGCTGTAATTTGTTTCACTTGTTTGTTGTTTTTGTATTTTCATTATTTCATGTACCGCTTTATCTTTATTAAAGGTCATGAGTAACCTACACGCTGCATTTCGGTCTGCCTCTCTTCTAACAGCAGACTAAGTTCATTACAGAATCACCCACCACGATTCACAGACCGAGCAGCGTGTGAACTGGCAGGAGCTAAAGGAGGACGATATGGACGGCAGAAGCAGGGATTATACGACGTGGGAAGAAATCGACAGGTGGGCAGCCGACCCAGAGCGAGTGCAAGAGCCCGCCTGGGATTCCCTACAGCAATGCGAAGAGGGCTATACACGGATGGAATCGAGAAGGAAAACATTGCTATACAGATCGAAAACTGAAGGTAACAGGGGAAAGCGCAGAGAGAGAGTGGCTGAGTCAGGAAACAGACCTGAGCCTACTCTCCCTGTTAATCGTGAAGAGCAGTTGCAATGGGAGAGAATGCATCATTTGGAGATTTGGACATGGGAGGAGGAATTAGACGGTCAAGGACCCTGGGAGCAGCCGGGAGAATATCGCCGTCCCAAGGAGGAAATTGAGGCAGCTAAAGCGGAGAGGCGTATGTATGAGGAGGCAGCATGGCGACGCGGTTGGAAACCGGAAAAACAGCCCAAAAAAATTATTGGGGGGGAGCTAGAAGGGAGAATAGTTATGCCAGGTAGGAAACCTGCGCATACTCCCTGTGCTCACCGTTGGGCTAGAGAGACCGGGCAGGCACTGTGTTATACTATGGAGCGCACGGTGTTTCCAGTGCGGGTGCAGAGCCAGCTGCGACTCATACCAGCCCTTCCTATTGGCCGGGCTAGAGTGGGCATCGAGCCAGGTAAGCTTGGGCAGGCTCGGTGCTCAAGAGCTCCAGTGCGCCTGCACGGTCCGGTCTATCCAGAGCCACCTCTTCACACCAGTCCTCCGGTAGCAGCTCCCCGCACCAGGCTTCCTGTGCGTGTCCTCGCGCCAGTACCACCAGTTCCAGCACCACGCACCAGGCCTCCAGTGCGCCTCGCCTGTTCAGCGCAGCCAGTGCTTTTCTCCCCTCCTGCGCTGCCGGAGTCTCCCGCCTGTTCAGCTCAGCCAGAGCTTTTCTCCTCTCCTGCGCTGCCGGAGTCTCCTGTCTGTCCAGCGCCACCAGTGCTCCCAGTCGGCCCAGCGCGTCCAGTGCGCCTCGCCTGTTCAGCGCAGCCAGAGCCTTTCTCCTCTCCTGCGCTGCCGGAGTCTCCTGTCTGCCCAGCGCCGCCAGTCGGCCCAGCGTCACTAGTCTGCCAGGATCCGCCAGAAGTGCCAGTCTGCCAGGATCCGCCAGAAGTGCCAGTCTACCAAGATCTTCTAGATCGGCCAGACAACCTTAATCATCCAGGTCCACCAGCCAGCCAGGATTTACCGGAGCCTACTACCTGCCTGAGCTTCCTCTCAGTACTGAGCTTCCTCTCAGTACTAGGCTCCCTCTCAGTACCGGGCTCCCTCTCAGTACCGGGCTCCCTCTCAGTACCGGGCTTCCCCTCAGTACCGGGCTTCCCCTCAGTACCGGGCTTCCCCTCAGTACCGGGCTTCCCCTCAGTACCGGGCTGCTTCGGTCCCGGGCTGCCCCTCTATCCCGAGTTGCCCCTCTATCCCGAGTTGCCCCTCTGTCCCGAGCTGCCCCTCTGTCCCGAGCTGCCCCTCTGTCCCGAGCTGCCCCTCTGTCCCGAGCTGCCCCTCTGTCCCGAGCTGCCCCTCAGTCCCGAGCTGCCCCTCTGTCCCGAGCTGCCCCTCAGTTATGTGGGGATCAGGGTGAGGACTATTAGGCCATGGTCGGCGGAGAAAGTGGATTATCCTAGGACGCGAAGGGGAGGAACTAGGACATTGATGGAGTGGGGTCCACGTCCCGAGCCAGAACCGCCACCATGGACAGACGCCCACCCGGACCCTCCCTAGGCTCTTGAGGTGCGTCCCGGAGTCCGCACCTTAGGGGGGGGGTTCTGTCACGCCTTGGTCATTGTATCTTGTGTTTTTGTTATATGTTTGGGTAGGCCAGGGTGTGACATGGGTTTATATGTTGTATTTCGTATTGGGGTTTGTATTAATTAGGAGTGTGTATTAGTAGGGGTGTGTCTAGTTAGGCTTGGCTGCCTGAGGCGATTCCTAATTGGAGTCAGCTGATTCTAGTTGTCTCGGATTGGGAACCGTATTTAGGTAGCCTGAGTGCGCGTTGTATTTCGTGGGTGATTGTACCTGTCTTTGTGTTTGGCTGTAATTTGTTTCACTTGTTTGTTGTTTTTGTATTTTCATTATTTCATGTACCGCTTTATCTTTATTAAAGGTCATGAGTAACCTACACGCTGCATTTCGGTCTGCCTCTCTTCTAACAGCAGACGAAGTTCATTACAGATATCTTGGTTATAAGTGTCTATGGACCATGTCCTTAATCTTTTAACAGAGGTTGATATCATGTTTGTTGGAGAGGTGTCTGAGAGGGAGGATCATGTTGATAGCGTAAATTTAGAATGATGTTGTGTCAATTTTATTTTGAATTGTTTTTTCTTTTTCACATAACTGAGATAGTCTTAGGCAAGGCTATGTGCTTATGCTTCAACAAAGTGTACTGTATTTCTTTTATTGTTTGTTTCTAACTAGATCTTTTACTCTTATGAAATACTAGAGATGTTTTGGTCTAAGTTAAATAGGAAGCTTGATTTATGATAATGTTGATATTATGTTCCGTTAAGTGTTTTGGTGCTTATTAAAGCACCAGAGGGAGGTTATGTGGTAGAATTATATACAAGATTTGATAACAAAAGAGAAAAGGTACAATTATGGGTTCATTCCTTGTTCTGGTAAAATGCATTCTATATTGTATATGGCAGGAAGAAGTTAAAGGTCATAGGGGACACTAAAAATGCAGACACATAGACTCTTAAGACTAGCTGGACATACAAGGATCAAAGAGGTTGCCTAAGGACGGGGTCAGCCAAATGACTAACTGATGGATTGCAGGCATCAATCACATCACAGGGGACACAATTCTGTTTGATCTTAGATAACCATATGAAGTGAAGGCGACCAGGGCAGCTGAACACACTAAAAACTAGAGACACCCACAAAAGGGACACAGGGTTAATTACAGGGTCTGAGCACAGGCCACAGGAAGGGGGGATGTAAATGATTGTTAGGTCAAAGGAAGGGTCTTGACATCCTATAATCTGGCCGAAAGCAGATGTGGGCGTTACTGGGCTGAACAAGCAGGACGTAAAGATTGGAATGTAAGGGTATTTGCATTGGGGGATGAACTGATAATGTATGGAAGGAGATAAAAAGGAGAGCGAGAGCTCTGGAGGTTATGGGTCCTGCGGGGCTCTCCGGCTTCTGATACGGGGGTGTATTAAAAGTCTATCATTTAATTCAAAAAGTTATTGGTCGTGTCATGTTTGAATCTATTGGCCACTACAATAGCGAATGGAGGACTCTTTTCCCAAGGTTCATTTTCATGCCAGCCAGGTAGGCTACTCCGGTTGTAAAGTGAAGCAATGTGATTAAAATTAGGAAAAGTTGAGAAATAAACATAGTAGGGCTCGCCTATACAAAGCTTATGGGATCCTCCTCTTTGAAATAGAGGACACCAAAACAGTTTTCTCATGCATTTGCATAGCATAGCCTATTAAAATGTTGCGTAACATGGGCTTAAAGGAACACTTATTTCATTCTATGCATCAACCAGCTATGAGGAGCTGGCTCTCCCTGCGCAAGAGCTAATCCTCTTCTACTCAAACTCTGAATGCAGGGCTCTCATGATGAGTTTGATCTGATTTTTGATGGCATTTGCATTGAGGGACAATAGAGCGCTGAGTTCCAGGCCATTAGCGACTGACTGTTACAGTTTCTCTCAATTGCTAAAACACTAAAACCCATTGGCTGAACAAAGTTCTCAGTAGCCTGGACTCATTTAGCTAATTATGCAGTCAGGAGAGAACAAGTATTACACTGCCGATTTTGCAGGTTTTCCTACTTACAAAGCATGTATAGGTCTGTAATTTTTATCATAGGTACACTTCAACTGTGAGAGACAGTTTTTCATTTTATATATTCACTTTGTATGTTGTCTACCTCACTTGCTGTGGCAATGTTAACACGTTTCCCATGCCAATAAAGCCCTTGAATTGAATTGAATTGACAGAATCTAAAACAAAAATCCAGAAAATCACATTGTATGATTTTTGAGTAATCAATTTGCATTTTATTACATGACACAAGTATTTGATACATCAGAAAAGCAGAACTTAATATTTGGTACAGAAACCTTTGTTTGCAATTACAGAGATCATACGTTTCCTGTAGTTCTTGACAAGGTTTGCACACACTGCAGCAGGGATTTTGGCCCACTCCTCCATACAGACCATCTCCAGATCCTTCAGGTTTCGGGCCTGTCGCTGGGCAATACAGACTTTCAGCTCCCTCCAAAGATTTTATATTGGGTTCAGGTCTGGAGACTGGCTAGGCCACTCCAGGACCTTGAGATGCTTCTTACGGAGCTACTCCTTAGTTGCCCTGGCTGTGTGTTTCGGGTCGTTGTCATGCTGGAAGACCCAGCCACGACCCATCTTCAATGCTCTTACTGAGGGAAAGAGATTGTTGGCCAAGATCTTGCGATACATGGCCCCATCCATCCTCCCCTCAATACGGTACAGTCGTCCTGTCCCCTTTGCAGAAAAGCATCCCCAAAGAATGATGTTTCCAACTCCATGCTTCATGGTTGGGATGGTGTTCTTCGGGTTGTACTCATCCTTCTTCTTCCTCCAAACATGGCGAGTGGAGTTTAGACCAAAAAGCTCTATTTTCATCTCATCAGACCACATTACCTTCTCCCATTCCTCCTCTGGGTCATCCAGATGGTTATTGGCAAACTTCAGATGGGCCTGGACATGCGCTGGCTTGAGAAGGGGGACTTTGCATGCGCTGCAGGATTTTAATCCATGACGGCGTAGTGTGTTACTAATGGTTTTCTTTTCTTGCTTATTGTCCTGTAGCCCATCCCAGCCTTGTGCAGGTCTACAATTGTATCCCTGTGGTGCTTACACAGCTCTCTGGTCTTGGCCATTATGGAGAGGATGGAGTCTGTTTGATTGAGTGTGTGGACAGGTGTCTTTTATACAGGTAACGAGTTCAAACAGGTGCAGTTAAAACAGGTAATGAGCGGAGAACAGGAGGGCTTCTTAAAGAAAAACTAACAGGTTTGTGAGAGCCGGAATTCTTACTGGTTGGTAGGTGATCCCGTCCCCGGATTTCCCGTCTCTCACAGTTGATGTGTACCTATGATAAAAATTACAGACCTCTACATGCTTTGTAAGTAGGAAAACCTGCAAAATCGGCAGTGTATCAAATACTTGTTCTCCCCACTGTAACACCCAGCACCTTCTATGATTAATTGCCAATCTAAGATATATTTTATTTGAGCAGCAGGTTCAAGAGCAGCAGGGTCAAGAGCTAAATGAAAATCCCATTCCCACCTATGTGATAGTGTGGGACAATGTCAGTTTCCACCGAGCTGCTCAGGTAAGGGAATGGTTTAACATCAATGGTCAGTTTATGAACTTGTACCTCCCTCCATACTTGCCTTTCCTGAATCCGATTGAGAAGTTTTTCTCCTCTTGGAGATGGAAAGTGTATGATAGACAACCTTACACCAGAGTAAATCTGCTGCAAGCCATGGATTTAGCCTGTGGTGATATAGGTGAGGAATCATGTCAGGGCTGGATATGGCACACACGAGGCTTCTTCCCCCGTTGCCTCAGGAGGGACAATAATGCTTGTGATGTCGATGAAGTGCTCTGGCCTGACCCAGCCCAAAGACAAGAAGAAGCACATTGATCACATGTTTACTCTTTTGATTGTTGTCCCTTTTAGTATTGTATACTGTAGTACAGTGCATTGTAGGCTGTATACTGTACAATTGACAAATTGTATGGCTCTGAACATTGTGCTTTCCATTTATTAACAGTACTGACTGCTCAATAGATTTTGACTGGTTACAGGTTCATATCAACAAAGCACAAGAATTACAGTATCACAGAGACAAAGGACAAGTTTGTGAGATGCAGGGTACAGTACTGTAAAAATAGGGGTACAAGGAGGAGGAAGAACAAAAAACTAAATTGCAAAGAGCCAAGCAGAGTTGTAATTTCTGATACAATTAGAGCTACTATGATAGAACATGTTTTCGTTCATCAAAAGACAATGACGGAAAAATCTGAATATTTTTTAAGATTAAAAATGTACTTCTCCCTGAGAATTGTATGTTTTGAACAATGTGTTTTCTATTTTTCGGTGTATCGTTTACTGACTGCTTTAGAGTGTATATAATTTTGATCACTTTGTTTATGATTTGAGAGCAATGTTTGATTTTGAACACAGGTAAAACTGTTTTGAGGCGAATATTTCATTTTGCGAGAGGAGTCAGAGGTTATGTAAATAGTGGTTGAAGATGAGGTTTTGTGTTTAATGTTTTCAGGAAATGCAGCAAGGTTTCAGAAATTGTGTTTTAGCAATTGAGAAAAACTGTAACATATTTGGTAGGCTATTAATGACCATCAGCTGCATCAGAGCACAGTTTTGGAGAAGTATAGTTACTGTGACTCACCATTCAAGTCAAATTTGACTGCTGTAATGACTCGTGACTGTGCCGTAACAGCCCTAATCATGGTTGTAACATTTGCAGTGATGGTAGAGTGTGTGAGTGGGAGAGTGTGAGAGAGAGAGTGTGAGTGAGAGTGAGTGTGAGTGTGAGTGTGAGTGTGTGTGTGAGAGAGAGAGAGAGAGAGAGAGAGAGAGAGAGAGAGAGAGAGAGAGAGAGAGAGAGAGAGAGAGAGAGAGAGAGAGAGAGAGAGAGAGAGAGAGAGAGACGTTGATGCTAAATGCAGAAGTGAGCCGAGCAGCGAATTACAGCTGCAACAAGCCTTGAAATAATCAAGAACAGAAAGCAGCAATGCATGGTTGAAAATATAAGTGAATCTTCAACAGAAAACATTGTGAGAGAGGGAGAGAGAGAGAGAACAATAACTAAATTAAATAACGAGAGCAAAAAACAGACAGTCACCCAGAAACAAAAAGA